>NC_051176.1:170566747-170686747 GCF_013339695.2 Rhipicephalus sanguineus
TGATGATTTTTCGCTCACAACCAACGGCCCCGACGCCGACGGCGGAATTTCTGCGATACGAGCTCTCTAACGCTATCGCGTTAAAACCAGAACGTTTATTCTACTTCACGAGGCAAATGTCCGTCTTATGACGCCTGACTATGGTGTCGATAAACAAAATAATAATTTTCCGAATTATGTGTTGCACAGCAGCTTATGTGCGGTCTTGAAAAACTATTGAGGCGTTCACCTTAGATGCGGACGACACTGTACAAACAACCTTAGGATTACCTTAGATGCAGTGACAACATTCGATGTGTGTTTATATCTCAATGCTGCATTAGAGCTCAGAATAATCTTGGCTACCGGGAATAAATAATGCACACTTATGTCTGAACACATGTGAAAGTTCTCATTCCGCCTCATCTAAATGCAGTCACCATGGTCAGAAATTGAACCGAACGCCTTATACATTTTGGTACTAGAGACTCCTCTATACGTACAGCTCTTTGAAGCGTATCCGCACCAACTGCGTTGCCTTCTGCATGCCGCATTAGAAATTTATTATGCTGATGTTATTTTCTGCCCTATCACTAGCGTTCAGCATGAGACACGCTCAGTGCACGTGCCGAGGCCTTAGTTGCGCATGCAGTAGCCGATGTCACGATAGTGCATTTGGTTATGCATTAAAATATTAACATTTGGTTATGTGTTATGTGTTAAGGCAGATTCAGGTTCTGTCCGAGCCGATATACTTTTTTAGTTTATTTCCTCCGCAGTTACGCGCTAAGTTGCGCACATATATGGTCATATATGTGACCATATATGTGCGCATATATTGGCCATATATGGTCACATCACTGGTATATATATATATATATATATATATATATATATATATATATATATATATATATATATATATACTTGTAAACAAATCTGGAAATTGTAATTAAATTCTAACTAATGTTCTTGTGGCACATATGCATCGCACAAATGAATGTAGGTGTGTCCACAACGCAACTGACTTACAAGAACTCCTGAGGGCATTACCAGTCCTGAGATATATGTTCTGAAGTTATGCTATGATAATGTGTCGGTGTTTAGTTGTAATCTATGCTACACTGCCTAAATAAAGAAGGTGTTTTGTCGTAGGGCAATCAGAGTATATTATGCTTCAAATTTTACCGCTCTTATTGCAAGAAGTGGCTTCAGGCTCAATATATGCTCCAATTTGACGTCTATTGAGAATGGACTGGCTTCATTTCGTAAATTGCAATATGTGGGAGCGGCCCGCGACGCTACCCTAGGGCATCGTCTCTCAAGACGTTTTTCAATAAAGTTCTCTGCATCTGCATCCTGAAGTTATTTGTAATATGCATCTTAAATATTGTTATTTCATCAATAATGTTTCTTGATCTCTCGTGCATGTAATTCGCGTAATCCAGTTCAAGGAATGCAGTTGTACTATCTGCCACTGTCATTTTTGTTTTTAATTTTATAAAGAAAGAAAAGGGCACCCTGTGTACAGTACTCACGGATTCAAACGATACCTCAAATGTTTTAGTATAATGACTGGTACGCGCAATTGCTGGAGATAACCACGTCATGTCGCGACGAATCTGTTCTCTAAATATAATGTTGGCTCTGATCTGCGCATTCGAGTCGAAATTACGCCGATATGGCCCGAACTGAAAACGGTGGAAACGAAAGTATGTGCGTTACTTAGCCCTAAGCTGTCCCGTTTCAATCCGTGAGTACACATAAATCCATACTGGATATGTTTCAGTTACTGAAGGTTAGCTTCTCTGCGTAATGACTGTTGCGGCAAAAAAGCCAGCTTTCAAGGTGTCTTCTCCCAAGGAGCAAGCACACCTTCTAGACTTCGTAAATCGAAGTTAGCATACGCGGAAAGCTTCACATATAAAGAGATACACCTATGCTAGTTTTAACGCACAGTATCAGCTTAGAAAACACTTGCTCAGGTCGACCTCTGTGGCGCACTTACAGGGTATCTCACTCGCTTGGGCTGTGCGAAAAACGTCAACGTTTTGCTTCGCACATGTGTCGTGTTAGCCAAAACCCGCTTAATGTTTGACGTCGAGCTTCCTGGAATATGAGACCGTCTATCGGGCTTCCAGATCTCCGAAACTCGGGAGAAACAGAGCGCCTTCCAACATAATGAACTCAAAGCGTGAAATAGGTAGCGAGCTAGTATATTTGAACTCAAATATGAAAGAAATCCATGAAACGTTAGTAAGCGCTGTGCACTTTCTCCATTGAAAAATTCACACGTACCAAAATGTCCCGGAAACTGAGCAACTAATCGACAATGATCTGGAGTTATCGCAATGAATATTTTGAGTGCCTCAAGAGGACAATGCACAATATTCTGGCTGCATTTACGAAGCGTGCGCGTGTTTTTTAAGAAGCACGCAAACGCTTCGACATACATATTGCCATACAATACGTTTTACGTACTAATTAGAGTTGGCACAGTGTATTTGAGCTTAATCGAGGAGTATATTTTGCTTCGTATCCAAAAGACAGCACCGTTGCTGTTAGAAATAAAGAAAAAAAAGAACAGGTAAGCACTCTCGCCTGAACCATGCGACGACCACGGTATGTCACTGCGTAAGACACGTTACATCGACGCATAGAGCGAAATTACAAAATACGGAAGTACTTACCAATCCATGTACGGTCTAAGTAGATAGAAACAAAGGACGGCGGAATGGTGAAGTAATCAACAAATGAATATAGCTCCAACATGAACCACAACTTATCACTGGCCGCAATGAACTGTAAAGCGAGAAACAAAGCAAAAGCATTACGCGCATGTCGCCAGATATTCCCCGTCTTAATGAGATAAAAAAAAACACAGCCATGTCGCAGTCTCACCCACAAAAATACAGAGCATAAAACCGCAAGCACACACAGGTCGTTGAGCACGCAAGAGCAGGAGAGACACGATTAGTGCTTTGACCAAAGGCTCTAAGACATGCATTCTCTTTTTCACAAAATGTTCGCCTCACAAATCGATATGGGTCTCTCTTTTTTTGTTTTCCTAGTAACGTACTCTCACGGCAGTGACTGAAATTAATTACCAACGTTTAATTTATCGCTGGTTGCCCGACATATAAAATATAAAATTATTTGGCAATTTAAAAAAAATGTGAACCACATATTTTTTAGCACCCGACTTCTCGTACACGTCTCATGAGCGTCCAAGGAGAGTTTTGCAAATATAACAATCCTGGACCTCTATTTGTGCGTGGCTGTCGTTTGTAATGCTGGCACCTCTAGGCAGCGCTGGCCACCCCACAAGGTGATCAGAATAAATATACTAAGAATAACACCAAGTACAAGAGTAACTATACCAATAACTAGAATTTGTGGCTGGTGCTAAGGCATCATACGACGTGAGTCCAATATTAGTAGGAACAATTTTCACTGCTTAGTCGTAAAAAGATTCTCTCAGCACAGCGCTGCACGCAGATTTGTGTATTTCTGCAGTAATCAGCAATAAAAAAAAGATTGATTCTGGTCTGTGCATTTTTCACCAAAGAAAAACGTCTTATTTATTAGTGTACTTATTCGAATAAAGCTCCTGTATTTACACATGCCTAGTGCTTTTTCTAAAATATTTTCATTATAGCATGTTCTGGAACTTTGCGCGCCAAAACCTCGATATAATTAGAAGGCATGCCTTAGTGGTGTTCTAAGCAAAAGAAGGCATGCCTTAGTGGTGTTCTAAGTCTCCGTGTTCACGCGGCTGCTGAGACCGGTATTGAACCCGCGACCTAGAGTTGTGCAGTGCGACGCTATAGCCACTGGGCTACCGTGGCGGGTATACAGAATGTTCAAAAAGTTGCCTGGCACAGATAGTAAAACAAATTGTTGAATTGGGTTGCTCGAAGAGGGGGACGTTACTGACACAGTCAGTTGAAATGCATAATCGACTGAGACACATTCATAAATATCAGTCATAAGGAAGAGTAGTCCCGAACTTTTTGGAAGCAAAGGTTCTGATAGTCAAACTTGCTTGATCTCGTAATGCGGGGTGCCGGTTCACTGGAGCCAAAATTATTGTTAGGTTAAGTGGAAGGTAGAAGAGAAAACGGGACCGCCCGTGCACGAGATGGTTAGATGGCATTCTTCAGGTCAAAGGGAAACTTCTCGGTACGCTTAGAGAACTCGTATTAAATAGGTCTCAATGATGGTCACACACTCATGGCGTCACCTAGAGCCGTCAGCCACTCGATGGTAGTTAAGAAAGACGTTGTAATGTAACTTTGTAGCCAGTGCGTCTGCAAGGCACATAATCTTGGAATGAATTCCGAGGCAGGCACTGTTATTGATATTTGCACAGTTAACTGCCGGTAAAAATGCGATGATGTTCCTGTTGCTCCTGTTACTTTATAAGTAAAGCGCCGCTTTATGCACTGAAGCACAATACTAACTGACTGTTAGACGCGTCTCCACCATGAGAATTAACGTCTCCACCATGAGAATTAGTTCCAACTGAATACAACTGGTGACGATCAATATGTGCCGTAGAGTAACCAAATAATTATTTAGTGAATTTTTAACGGCTAACTGAGCGTGCATTTCGATTTCTCGTGAGATTGACGTCGATCCCATCAGTAGTGCAGCTTAGATGACTGCAGAAATTCGCGCATAATGTGGACCTGAGCGTAATAAAAAGGGATGCTTGTGGAGAGAGCAGTTTCGATTGACGGACAACACCAGTGAGGAAAGCTTAATGTGAAAGCGAACTACTACTGCCAGACGAACGAAAGGCATAAAGCCAGACAGTCGACGACACCAGGGTTGATGCAATCGGCGAAAGCTTTTATTTGATGGTGTTTCTCATCTTAGTCGCCGTCCTATCCGCAGACTATGGGACTGGTGTAAAATAATACGGTGCGATAGCGTCTTCTTTCGTTAGCAAGCGCAACAATTACAGCGCCAATAAAAGAACTGAAACTGCATATTTTGGCTAGCACTCTTTGACGCCGCATATAATACTCGTTTTTAGCCGCTGTAATGTACGCGTAAAGGAGAGCCGGCGCCACCAACACTGCAAACGTCGCACCGCGCTTGCTTGCCCTAGTCAGTTGTTGTTTGTTATCATGGGCGAACATTTATTTGGGACGACCAGTATGTTCTCTTACAGGTTACGGTTAGGAGTGGGATGGTGCGGATCAAGTTGCCCAATTGTGCTTGTTCACGCGCTGCTTTTCAGCTGCTTGTGATGCGCCTCAAATCCCCTCTGTCCAATAAATAGCTCGTGAAGAAAAACAGTTTTCTAGCCAACCCAGGCGATGAAACGGCTTTCACTTTTTTCCTCTCGTTTTGGTTTGTATTCGTGTTGTCTCCATCAGCGGAGGCAGTGCATCAGTCTCACGGCACTAGATAGGAGCCGGCGGTCGTCGCACTGATTATCGAACGCAAGCCCTGAATTCGGACTTCGCAGCTAGATGGCACCACTGTAGCAACAGCCACCACGAGACGAGTTGCACTTCAGATCGACCCTCGCCTTACGTAAGCTGTAACGGTCTGTAACTGCCTATTTAAAGCAGCTATGCGGCTTTAAATAGGCCGTTTTGTTTCTAACCTTGAAGGCTTTTTTTTTTCTTTAGTTACCTGTTATTAGTTGAACGCTCCTTTTGTTGAACCAGATGCGAGCATGCCACGATTATACAATACGAAACTTGGAAGCTTTCAGCGAAAGATGCCAAGTCACCTACACATCGCTTTTTACATGTGTCAGCCATTGATGAGTTGTTTTAACCAAATATGTGTGACAAATAGAATGTTTATACTCACACGTATAAAAAAATAGACCATGAAGAATATATTCAGAGCTAGATCTATTTGCTGCGTTGTGTTCGTCGACCAAGACTGGCATTTCTCAACTCCGTCTCTGAAATGGGAGCGTAGACACTGTTAAAAAAACTCCGATTTCGCGGTTATGCACAATGTCGCTGTTCTAGGAATCACCCCTCCCACTTCTCTTTTTAACGTGACGCCTGCGTCGCACACAATGCTATCATTCAGCGAAAGCTTATGTTTGGTTTCCTTATGCATGCTCATGTATTGATCACGCTCTTTGTGTGTCAATAAAGTGCCACGTGAAGCTTTCAAAATACAGGAAAGAGACTGTACGACGTTTCCCCGTGTGAATTGGCGCTAGTTTACGCGTATGGAAGGATTTCGCGCAAATGGATTTTGTTGTCCTCATTTCGCCGTATGTGATCAGCAATGTTAATTTTGTTACGCGACATCAGATCCCTTATCACAAACACTGTGTTTAGGTGACCCATTAGAATGCACGAAGTGCGCCAATGCGTAACAGTAATGATAAAGTGGAAGACAATTATTCCTGCATGATTTTAAAATTTCTTTCAAATCCAGCGAGGATGTAGCAACAATCGAATTTTCTTTATGCTTCTTAGCCTTATAGAGACGTCTTGAATGGGCGTCTCACGGAAAAGACAGAGGAGACAGCGCGAAGTATTGAATGGCAGCAGGGTCAAACTTCACGACACAACTTCGCAGAAGATCCAAGCTTCAAGTAGTGTGTTACCAAGGCACGCCACGTCGTTCATGCCGTTACTTTAGGCCCCTGCTAGGGACAAACTAAATGCTTAAATCGTGCTTACTTGCATGAAATGTTGGCGTGAACGCAGTTATTGCGCAACTCTTAAAGAATAGAGAACGAAGCAGTGTTATCATTATTTTTTTTTTGAAACTTGGACCTTTGAAGGGGCATACAATCATTGCAAGGCACCTCGAGTCACGATCGACCCCCAACACAGCAGATACAGTTTCACAAGACTTGCACGAGACTTGCAGGGTCAGAGAACATGCACATTCATTCGCGCATGCGCACGCAGCGATGAGGTATAGTAGCAGGCACTTATTTTTTACATCGAGGAATGCACAAAGAGCAAGCAAGCTCAGAGAGCAGGTGCATGCGCCAGTCCGGAAATATTAAAGCAGCGCAAGCTACGAACACAGGGCAAGCACTTGGATGAAGTGAACAAAAATGAAAAATGAAACAAAAGTACGAAACTTATAAAATGCGACAAAAGAGGCACGGGAAACTGTTCGCGATTATTCGACTTACGAAAGTTTCACAGCATGTCGCTTTTCCTTATTATTGTACAACCTTGCGAAATATTACGGCACAAGTCACGCAATGCCCAAAAACAAATAAATGAACATAAGTAGTTATGTTTTGTTCAGGTCACCTGTAGCACGTAACAGTCTCGCTTATAAAGTCGTCTGTCCAGTCTGAAAGTAGAGCGCACAAAACGCAACTGCCGTAATCTCTCGTTCAGAGCTCGTACGTAGTACGTACGCACGTAGCACGCACACGCGCAACAAAATTACGCGTACAATAAACGCGCGCTGTAATTCAGTATACCTTGCCTAAACCTACATATCAACGGCTGGCGCTCGATTTGCCGTGTGCCCGTACAGACAAGAAAGTGCTACATATGGCACACGCAGCAAGCATTTCAAGCACCAGAAGTGTTATGTCTCCATTTACCAAACATCAGGGGACGATATTTAACATTGAAGCGTATGGATAAATCAGGCTCATCGGCTAACTTCTGGCAATTCTGACGGCCTCGCATTCATTCCGCCTTTTTCGGGGCCGAATTGAATGGCGCTCTGGGGAGCCGCATCTCCGACCGCGGCAGCGGAACCGTGTGATACACCCGAGGGTTTTGATGCTGCCCGGGAGAGCCGTTCCACTGACCTGCGCTGGTCAACTAGTCTGTAAATTTATTACCGTACCGCGTTGCGTGAAACGCGCTGCTTATTTCTTCTCGTGTACGATTTGCAGCGGCGCGCCCTTTCGCGTTCGGTGTATAGCTTAGGTCACCACTGAGTGCAGCAGACCGGCCGTGATGTCTCAATGTCGCGAACGTCTTCTTATGTTCCACGACTCGGCGACCCTATGCTTGATTGAAATACTGGAATTAGATGAGAAACAAGATATCTTGTAGGTCAAGCCCTAAGTACTGCTTCAGCTCTCCGACGGCCGTTTGATTAGTCTAGCATGTCATCCCTTACAGGTGAAACTCTGAAACCAATAGAAAACACGTCACATCGATCATTTGCGCGTGACTTTGACTATCTAAATAAATGAAGTCGTGTACTCGTCTGTCTGCTCACCACGTTTCCACTGAAACTTCATGTGCACTCCCCATTGCCATTTGTGTCACATCAGAGTTGCGCAGTTCAGTTCTTTGTTTTCTTTCTTTAGTACAGCCGCACTGAACCATCCATGTCAATCAGCCCGTTCTTTGGGCCGGTTTTATTTTCCATATTCACTCGCGGCGTATCACAAAACACAAATGTGCTGTTTTTTTGTTCTTGTCTAAGCGCGGCAGTATTGTCGCGTAGTAGTTGCAGAGACTTATATATCACAAAGGCTATTCACGCATTGGCTGGTTAGCTTCCAAACCTCCAGAAATGTTATTCGTTGTGCCGCTTACTATGTCGCAGTGTGAACTCAGTGCGCACGAAGAACACGCAACTGGAACACGAATTCGACTCAGAAGCAAAAAAGCACAGACGAAAACCGCGGTTATAGTATACGTTGCAGGAAGCACGAAATGAAGTATTATGCCCCAAAATGCTAACCTAAAATTCGCACGAATCCCCTTATTTTCCTTTGATTTAGCGACTTTCCATGCAAGTACCGCCTTAGTACGCAGCTGCGCAAAGCTAACGCTGCACGTGCAATTACACGGAGCAAGTAATGCCGAAATGGCTCAGATTCGATTCCGATGCGGCCTAGTATAACTCGAGGAATCTCAACAATTACTCTGCTAAATCCTATCGAAATAAACAAGTGTATTATTTGAAGCGCACGCTTCAATACCCGCGCTTTGTGATAACGCAGTGGTATATTGAAAGTGGAAATAAAAGTATCATCGTTCGACAAAAAGACGTCTTCATGCGCAACGACTTGTGGACGCCAATGATGAACTTTGGAAACCGCCGCGTCAAACCTGTGTTGTGAAGAGACTTCGCCTGAATGGATGCCACCTTCTGAAGTAAACTGAAAAAGGAATCGGCCTACAATCCTGCATAGGCGTTTGAAAGGTCGGCTGTGCTGCTTCATTATCGTGCTCTGGTTTCGATGAAGTGGGTGACTTAAGCACGTCGTCTGGTCTTTCAAGCACTACAGACTTTTGAAAGGGAGAAGCTTCTGAACAGCATGCAAAGAAGAGGGTTTCCGCACCAGACTTCCAGGAAAGAGTGCGAACATGACACAAGGAAGTGTCGTGCATTTTACTGGCATTTCTGCGAGAGGCTGACCAGTATTGAGAGGCTGGCCTCATCACGGTATTTATGAGAGGGACGCTCAGGCGCAGCAGTTGCTGGCCTGCATCTTGTGAGGCTAGCCCTATTTGTAGCAACATCATCACCATCGCCACCCACCACAGCCATGGATAAGTCTAACACTGAGGACGATCAATAGCTCAAGATCTATTTACGCCATTCATTTAAAAAAAAAATGTTTCTCACAGCCTGAAGAGATCCATTTTGACAGCTTCAATGCATGAACGATTGCCTTGCCATGACCACAGAACTAAATTTGCCTTCCGGAGGTGTAGTATCGCACTTAAATAACTTAAATAGAGGGACCGTCTTTTATTTCCAGTCTTACATTCACGTGTATAACAATGCATATTATTTTGCAGACTCGCCCATATAAATATTGAGCTATTTCACATTGGCATTTTTCTTTTTTACCTTGTTATAAGGACAACTTTCCGCAGAAACACAGCTTCACCTTAAACGAGCAAACAATAAAACAAGCGCAACTGAGGCCACGGGCAAGAAATGTCTTATACGGCTTTGAATATTTTCAACTACACATGCCAAATAAATGAATCGTGTCTGAATGGCTGAGTGGGCGAGTAGGTGATTCATGATACTTGAAATAGAAGCGCGTAACTACACAGGGTCCCTGTATTCTTGTGTCCCTGTGCATGTAGTTACGCACTCGGATTTCAAGTGTCAAATGAATGTAAACGAGTGAAGCGTCACTCGTTTAGTTTAATTATGTGCTCAATCTACATCTGTTCTGCTTTTGCGCACGTTACGTCTGAGTAACGTTCGTCGTAACGATAATTTGTTTTTTTCGCGCGTTATGGCTACTTCTCTGCTCAGTAAGGAAATGCTGGACGAGAAAACGAGCTCTGTAAAGACAGAAAGTTGAATAAGGCTACCAATGACCCTGTTTCTTTTTCCTCTGCTCCCTTAACACTGAATCAAAGGAAAGCGAGCTTCGAATGGATGAGGAGAAAGGAAGTGACAAAGCACCAATGTGCAACAAATTTGTGTGTGAGTGCTTGCCCATGCTTAAACACGATTGGAGAATGCTGTTGACTTCACAAAGGTCATGCATCGTACTGGAAAATCTGTTCTCGCATAACGACAAGGCGAATGTCCTGCAGGGTCATTTTACTCCGCCTCCAAATCGGCTTAGTGAAAACGTATTTGGTCTTCGTAGGAACTACACTCACAGACGACGAGTTTAGACGAACGGTAAGCGTTTAAACAAATGGAGCCTTTGGTTTTCTTTTCGTGTGCCCCGAGGGACAAGACTTTCTGAGAATTTTCGACAAGGAAAAATTGTCGAGACGCCTGACGGCATAATTTGCGTGCCACGATATTTGCATTCATTCAAACTAAAGCAAGAAAGGTGGAATACGGAAAGATAAATAAAACATTAATTCGCACGTAATCAACAACTTTGTTGCGTTACACTGACAACTGGGTCCGTAAAAAAGTACGTCTAAAGCAAAATTCGCCTGTGTTTTCAAGGTTTTAAAGATGTAGTTGAATTGATCGACGTTATGCTGAAACCGCTTACCGAACCCTTTGTTTTTATTGTCATGAGGGATTATAGAAGCTTTGTTACAATTACAACATCAAATTACAGCATTTTGAAGATGTGACGATATCTTTAATGTTGAGTTGTATGTCAGATGGCGCGATTTTCACGGATTGGTATAGATTAATAACTACGGGAGAAGTGACCCATAACTCGGATCAGCCAATATTCCAATATTCAGGCAAGCTTTGCGAGTTTATTGCATGCGACACACTATATACGCATCCGAATATTCCGTGAGTAGCGAGCTTGTCTCTCCAATCTCACGTCAGCATGGCGGTAACGGAAGGCTTGGAATAACGTTGGAGAGTAATCGAGCAATTTCTCCACTTGCGTGACCAGCTTGCTGTTGCGGTAACACCTGAAAGGTGGCCACGGACGTTTCTATGCGACTGGAACAGTTTCGGATGTAATCACTGAAGAATTTCGCAAAAGCAACTCTAACCTCGCTTCAAATCAAGGCTTCAATAAACTATACATAAACTATAGATATCTAAGCTCGTGTACAAAACTTTACGGGTTGAATTCATAACGCTCTTCATTCGTGAGTGCTCATTGCCATTGGCTAGCTAACCTTCACGAGTAATATCCGACAAGGGATAGGCCGATATCTGTTCTTACGGCCGATTTTAGAGGGAAAAAAAAACATTCCTGTGACTATGGACCTAGATGACAGAAGAAATAAAGCAGCAAGAACTCACGTGTGCCTTTGTGAATGCGCATTTTGTGCAACCTGGCGCCCTAGTGGTTCTTAAATAAACTATTAGTGAGCTATGCAGCACTTGTTGCTGTAGAAACAAGGAGACAGATTGGGCATGTTTGTTTGATAAAATACGCTAAGAAAGTTCGACTGAATGCAAAGTTTTTCGATTGTGTAAGTTATTTTTGTCGATTCATCTGTCGCCTTTACTAATATTATGGCTACATTAGTATCGACTAAAATAATCTCATGCTGAAAATTCAAGCTTAAAACGCTTTTTTGAATCGGACCATTAAACTTGAATCACTTTTAATAGATCACACTATCTGCACTGGACACATTTTATACAGAATCGGTGGCAATATCAGCCTGCAATGTTATTGCGATCATAAATAGTATGCCCACCCCGTTCTTTTCAAGTGTCCATGTCAAAACGATAGAAGCCGGTGGCTAACGGTAGTTCAATACCACACTAACGGCAGCCGTGAAGTCTCACCATCACTTAGAAAATGTGCATCTTGGCTTAAAGTTCCGAAGTTCCAGGATGCTTAATATAGCTTACACGTTTAGCACAGCACACCAATAAACCTGAGTGTATCGCTTCCTGACGTGCCCGCTATTTCATCGCGCGAGGAGTGATCGGTAATCGTACGAATTTTGCGCCGAAGCAGTACGACACAATTGACAACGTCAACCATTCAGCTTCCTTGTCACCTCTTATATCTTGCCTCCTTCTACTTCGCAGCAGTTTATTGCGAATAAGCCCCTTATATTTCAGAGAACAGCGTCTCTGCTTCGTCATTTCTTAGTTCAAGCATGTATTACATGCAACGTCATGTAAACTCCACGCTTGTTACGACCTACATTAAGCTCTACCCTCGATATGACCTATGCGCTTCGCATTTGACGCATAAACAGGAACAAGTCGCCATTTGCTTGATTTCAGTGCATCACCCCCGAAGCTAAATTCACCAAGCAATTTCTCGTGGTCATTGGTCACTCCCGCGTGAAAAAAAAAGACAGAAATACATTCTCGTAGAATTTTGTGCCTTTCTTATATATAGTGACATTGTGAACAGGGTTGTCAGGTTTGGTACTTGGCGCCAATTTCGCTACTTTTTTTAGGAAGGTGGCGGCATTTAAAACGTCCTGGCTACTTGGCAACTTTTTGGCTACTTTATTGTTACCTCCATTTGAACAAAATTATCAATATATTTTGATGTCGCAGACGTTGGCATTCGTGTATGCGGTGTCGAAACATTGCGACCAAGGCGTGTTTCCAGCTTCCAAAATTGAATTTGGCTCTTGCACTACTGAAAAGAAAAAGACATTTAGATACGTGGCTGGGATTCACGGCAAGACTGTTGCATGGGGCCTCAGCCTGAAGGCAACCTATTGCTGAACACGAATTGAAGCTGTAATTGGAAGTGAACCTGACAACCGAAAGTGCTCCGCATCCAAGGCGCTCTGCACTCATCGACAATAGAAAGCGGATGTCCGACGAACTGTCTCTGTTATTTCTTCGAACTAGGTACTGACTGCGACTCGGGGATGTTAACTGCTCGGACTCCATCATTGCGCGACAAACGATTGCGAAAGTGACTGCCATTTATGCTTTAATCCCAGCAACTGTGATATGAGCACACTCATGCAGCACTCATTTTTATTGTCGCCGCAAGGCTGGTAGTTGTAATCTTTTTAAGAAAAGTCATGTAGGCACGTGAGGATAGTGTCATTTCTGCACCAGCGCAAGGAACTTCGTCATCCTGCTCGGAATGGTTGCTAAAGTCAACAATTCGTGCTTTAATGTCAGCAATCATGATTTTGAGGGGTTTTTTTTCGGCACTTATTTGCATTTCCACCAAAAGGGTCTTGCACTTAGTCATTTAAGTAAAAACACCGCAGTTGTTTTCACTCACGCGTGGCTACTTTTACTGCTCTTGGCTCAAGTTGGCTACTTCCTGACTTGTTTTTCCAAATTCTTGGCTTTTTTTTTTTTTTTTTTTGACCAGGCAACCCCGATTGTGAAGTCTTTCTGGGGGGTGCTTCTGTATTGACGCGTTCAGTATCTCACTTTTTGCATGCTCACGTCAATTCGCGCTCATCTTTCGTCTTCTTTAAAACGTTCGGTCATTAATATGCATACAGTACCTGTAGTGATGTGCTCTTATTCTGCGTCGTTAACTATGTTCTTTCTGGTTATTTTCTTATTCTTTAGTTTTTCAGTTATTTGTAGGTTTAGGTCTTTATAAATGCGTCCAATCAAGCACTTGCGTACTGATAATCTTCAAACATGTTAGCCTATGTTCTCATTGAGCACGGCTTCACCCCTGGTGTGCTACTTGGTCGCGTGGTAGTCAAGACTGCTGCTAATATTTGAAGTGAGTACTCTGTATAGAACAATACTGCGCTCACCTGTCATTAACTATACACAATGTAGCTACGTCGAAGCGGTTGAGTATAACACAGTAAATAAAGATTCACTATTAAATTTCTTCAGCGACGACGACTTAGTAGGTTAGGCATGTGCGATTTCACGTTGCATAATAGTGATCAACTTACGCGATCACGAATGCATAAAAAGAATATGACCTGCCTCCTTATAATAACACATTTTGTACCATTTATATGCAACGTTAGACGGATTATATTCCTTTATTTGCCATATTTTTATCGCCGTGCATTTGCCGGGTCTGATGCGTATCTGATGCAGTCCTTGATGACTCCGTTTTTTTTGTTTTTTAACCATTTGTTTTCATCGATCTCGTATGCTACGAGCACTCTTTTGTGTAGGATGCCTCTGTTTGTTATTCAGTTGTGTATGCCAATATTGTTTCCTCTGCAAACATTTCCCTTCCACAACGTTCCAACTTCTGAATACCGGCGAGGCATCCGTATCACGGCGGTGTTTTGCACAGCGCACGCGTAATTCTTCCAAGGAAAAAAGAAAGTACAGAGGAGAATAAAACGCGCTGCAGTGCTAGGATGCTTCTTCTTCTCTTATATAACTTTCTGCTGAACCTAAAAACAACCGTTCGCGCGCTGCGCAGAACACTGACATAATCTACTACTGACTCGCCCAAGCTTCCAACCTCGTTTCGCATTAAAAAAAATGAATAATGTGCGTTTGTAGCTAATAATGAACACGTACGGGGAGGCGTCATAGTGCACAATTCAGTGTGTACGCTGCAGACATTGATAACCACAACACATAAGCATGCGTTTAGGTGATTACGCATAGCAGTCGTGAAGCTTCGAAACAAGTATCGACGGGGCACGTTTCTGAGTCTATCCACACAACTGTTTCAAGCCTTCGCCTGCACCCTGCACAGAGAGGGGAAAAAAGGGGGGAGAGGGAGTAGGAAACTGGAGAGAGGACTTAGAAGCCAAAATAGTGAGGTTTATGTATAACAGCCTTTTATGGAGAAATGTGCAGCTGCGTTTCTTGAATATGAAGCTAACAGGAAGTAAATCCCCTTAGGATACCACTGCGTCTCCCTATTCCACTTACAGCCGCAAGATGCAGGTACGGGAATGCGACATGCTATCAGCAAGAGTTGTCTGCCGCACATACGACTTTACCGAAGTATTTTTCAAAAACCTACCTGCACTAACAAAAAAAAAAGAGGCTTCATATAGAGGTATTCAGAGTGCAATTTGCATAGAGGAGTTTGAATAGGCAACGATCAGTTACGTATCGCTACAAGGACAAGTACGGCGGCGCTTAGGGGGCGAGTAAATTGTTTTCATGGGTCACAGGGTTGGCTCACTACTGAAATAGGATAGGTGGAAATCAGTCGAGCTTCGTAGCTTCCGTACGTGTCGAGGATCCACATTCTCCCTGCGCTACTTTCCCATCACCTCTTGAAGTAGACCCATTACCCGGCTCTTCCACTATTAGTCAGTTTCCTTCGACCTTCGCTTGTATTGCTTTCCAAGATTTTTGACTGAGCAAACCCCATTCGAAGATTTGCGACACAAAAGCCCACCGCACAGGCCTGCTCCAAGACTTCACGACTGCGCTGCGTGCCATGCTTTACACAAATGGCGCAGCGGTGGCGCGACAGTGGCTATGCTGTACGTATATACACGGTGCAGGTACACGTGCGGAGGGAGGGCGGCCCGCTCCGGAGCGTGCCCCGTGCAACGGGAAGCATCGCAGGACACCGCTGTGCGCCATAACCTCGCAGCTCCCGTGAAGGCAGGCCGTACTTACTGCGTGTCACTGTGAGACATGTTTTTGGTGACGGAAAAAACAGATATTCACCAACATGCCCTCCTTACGTCTATAGCGCACTTATCAGACATCGCGAAAGAAAGAACTAAAGCAGCTACTGCATTTCAAGGTAATGCGGGTACGCGTCCTGCAGTTGGTTAAATAGCCCTGCCTGAGTACTGTAAAGAAGGTCAACCACTATGGACAATCGCAAGTGCCTACGTATTGTTTCTTAAAACATATTTTGCGGGAAAAAGAAACTGGGGCCGAATTCAGAAAGCCTTTCGCTCGTAAGTGCCGTTTGTCATTAGCCAGCCGCTTTCGCTAATAATATAAGCGGCAGCAGGGCTCGCTGATACCTTCTTTTACGTAAGATACGTATGTTCAAGCCTAAGAACCTTTCAGTGAATATGGCATTGGAGCCATATTCAAAGAGCAGTTCTTAGGCTTCTGATAGTTCGCAAGAACGAGATCCGGGCAACCACGAAATCGAACCTAATATTAGCGGAAGCATTTCGCTCGTGCCGAACAGCTCTTACGGACGAACCGGTTTGTAAATGGGGCTCTTAGATACGTTATCGGTCCGGCGCGCACCGGATGTTCAAGCTGTCGGCTGTGTACGTCGCAACAAAAGCAAATGCCGAGTGTACCCTCCTCGCGTCCCCAAGCAAATGGAGAGTTTTCCTAGCTTCCGTGTTCTAAGGACTGGAATGAACAACAGTTCTTCATAGTGAGCGCGAAGTGTACGGAGATCATCCTGCATGTAAAGTTAACAATGGAGCTCGCCTTCGGTCCACGCCTCACAGATTGCAGCGTTGCATCATCATAGTATATTTTATATTTCGTTGCACTGTATGACCTGCCAACTGTCTTGTGACGGCGACAGTTTTTACGCTGTATCCATGGGCCCCGCGCTCATCAAGGACAAAAGATATGGATATTAGCCGTCTGAATTTAATGTTTCTAATTAGACACCGTGAAAAATTTTCGTTGCAAAGGGCGCGAGCTACACGGCTCCAAAAAAATCCTCGCATTAATGGGACAGTTGGAGAAGTTTAGCGCAATCTGTGATGTTTGGGCCCACGTCTGTACTAATTTATTTCTTTTGTACAATACTGGCTCGAACTCCGTCGAGCCTCGCGATATGCAAAGCTCGTTTAGTTCCATGTAGCCCAACGTTTACCATAGCTTTCCGGGTTTTAGATATGCAAAGTTTCCATGCTCCGGCGCGTCATCGCTACTGATCCTGGACCGTGTAATGCGCAGCACTTCTCGATGGCGGCCTTTTGAAGGCACGCAAATCGAGAAGTGCTGTCCCCTTTCAACAAAACTTCGGACTGCCAGAAAACAAACAATACAGTGTGCAGAATGATATAGTGTGTACCCTGCGATTTTTTAGAACAGGTGGCGCGAAAAAAAAAAAAGAGAGGTAATTCAGACTGCGCCACCTTTATATAAGTACAGACGTCAAAATTTCAGTTTTAAACTTTGCCGTGCTCGGAATGATTTAAAGTTGACGGGACAAAACACACACTTCCAGAACTTCGTGTATTTTTTTTCTCAGTGTGAACGTTTTTATGTTGTCTATGCAAGCATGTTTCCGATTTTGGTAACTAGGCGAGAGGATATAAACCTCGACCTCCCCACAGCAAGCAAGCTAGAACAAAACAGAACGGATACCGAATGTACATGTGCCGAAGTCAAACGAGCTTAAGTGCAAGCATGGGAAAGTATAGGCTAGTCGAATGTTCGTTTTTGCGATATGATGGGAAGTAATTTACCGCTGGTTGACTGAAACTTCCTGACATTTTCCCACGCCATGTGACTCATGCTAGGCCATTTAATGCATATAGTTAACGGTTTTCCTCTAACTGCTTTATAGCAGTATGCTCCTAGTAGAATACCATATCTGTTCGACAATTTATGAAAAACAACAACAACAACAACAACAACAAAACGACGTATGAGGCCGCAAAGTTATTTACTGAGCGTTAACAGATTCAGCACCTTGACTCGAATACAGTTGCAAAGGCATTGCTGTAGGGAAGTAAACGCAACTGAAATTTCAACGTCTGCGTCTCCTTTAATCGACCGTACAAGCTAATAAAATAAACCAATCAAGCAAAAATGATTTTCAGGAAGGTGGCCGCAAAACGAGCAGTCGTGTAGTAAGATCCTCGCTAGCATATCGTACACATGATATGCAAAGTCAGCATTGGTCAAATTACATCTTTCTTTCCGCATTGTAATATTGCTCTTCCTTTCTCTACTCTCCTTAATTTCCAGGCCTTTTCAGTAATTTTCAGATTGTATATATCTTCGTTTGCTTCAGCCAAACATTATGGCAGGGAATAAGTAATAAGCTTCAACAACGACTTTTAAACACGCTTTTAAAAAAAATGGGCATGTTTTCAACATAAACTGAAAACAGAAACCGGGCGGGGCAGTTGCCTGCAAAATTCGCAAGGCTAGATGCGCACGACACCTACAACATCCCCCTCCTCGACCTCAACACTGAGCGCTAGCTAACATAGCCTACACAAATGCTGCCGCACCAGCTGACTTGTGAAATGTCTGTCTAAACACGGGAAGCCGGCAATAAAGCCTGTAAAGCAGAAAGCTGTACTGATTCTAGCTGTACCGCATTCGTACTGTACGTTTTTTTCTTTTTTTCGTTCATTCTTGTGCAACCGTTTTCACTGATAGGCACAGCTTCGGCGTAACAACACACCGATCATTCTTCTTCTCTGGTCTTTGCAAATAGCGTTGGCCGGTCTACAGCGAAACACAACATAAAACGACAACTGACATTGGAGTAGTACGAAGTGGCATACTTACTGGTATCTTTGTTGTTTTTCATTACTGAGTGTGCCGCAAGGAAAAGGAATGCGAATAAAGAAAAGGAACAGTTTTTAGCGAACACATAAAAAACGTGCTTGCTCTCTTGTGCCTTCGCGAGGGCGTGGCCATACCAAGGGCACTGAGTTTTTTTTTTCTTTTCTTTTTTTTTACACCAAGGGCGAATCGTAATGAGAAACCTCTCTGGACTGGCCATACAAGATACGATCTATATACCAAAATAATATATACTATATCACAGCCTCATACGAGTGGCACTGAAGTACTTGTCTCGACGTCCTCTCCTAGCTTAGCTAGACGGATTAACAGGGAATGTCACTGATTCGTTCGCGGTTATAAAACATGTTCGATTTACACCTCGAACACACGTCATAAGGGTACATATTTGGGTTTGTATTTTCATCATTCATCAATCAAAGGAAGGGAGGGGGAGGGGGGGGGGCAGCGCACTTACAATAACAGGGACGAAGGCGAAAAAGCATAACCTTCGTATCTGTACCTGAGCGCGCTATTTTTTATTTTCTTTGGCAGTACAGCACACGTGCGTTGTCTTTCGTTAACCTCCTTTCACGCCCCACCAGGGGCGTAGGCAGAAATTTTTTTCGGGAGGGGGGGGGGGCACGGACCCAATGTGCCCCCCCCCCCCTGGCTACGCCACTGCGCCCCACTGGTTCGTTGGGCTACCGCCAAATGTTAATTTCTTAAACATCCTATTTGAACAAAACGCTGTTACGTACAATATTTCGAAAGCTCTGTAGTACAGGACGTGCCTTCCTTAACTGTTCTTTAGTCAGCACACATTCCTAAATATTCTTCGGCTCTATTTCGACGTTCCTGTTAGATGCAAAACCTGCCAAATAAGTTCTCACAGTTGTGCGCCTGCGTCCCGTTTTTCGCGCTGCGGCATTTTTATTCCGAGCGGCGCGTGTAATTTTACCTGACCTCAATCGAACCACGCCGGCTCCAGCAGCACAGCGGTGATGGCTCAGCGACCTGCACCCTCTGCCGGCTATATTTAACGCCGCGCAAGCATTTCCACGGTCATCCCGGAGGCCTTTTCCTACGTCACATCGAGACGGACACGGAGACCGCCAGCAGCAAAAGGGTTTACGCGCCGCAAATACAAGCCCTCACGACGAGAAAGAAGCACTGGATAGTTTTGGTGGCAAAACGTCGCAATGCTGACTCGTTTACATTTATTATTATTATTATTTTGGAACCTCCGTAATGTAGGCGTAACAAGCTGTCTATGCGACATCGATGGCATGTAGGCGGGGGTGGCGACTATAGCGTGCGTGGCAAGCTTTCGTGCTTCGTCGTTACGTTCACGAACATGTCATTGGGGCGACGAAAATGGCGTAGCTGTATACTCACGCACTCCGTCACCAAGACTACGGTGACACTCTTACGAACCTTCGGTTAGCTCGTATGGATCAACTGCCAGTTGTTAGCATGACACGCGAAGCATTGTTCCTCTTATTACTTCTTCGCCAGTGTTCTTCGTTACTCATCGCTGCCGACATTACTGTTCAAGTAAAGAAGTTAAAGGCAAAAAAGAAAAGAGAAAAGGAGGGGGGGGGGCAAGCCCGGACACTCAGAGAGCGTCACGGGAATTGACACAGAACATAGTGGACTCGCCGTATCGTTGGCAAAGTAATTACGAGGTTGGCGTGAACGTAATCGTCAAAGGAGGTTTTACGGCTTCGAAGGGAAGCAGAAAATGGCCTTGGGCATGCGTATCCACGGGAAAGGTATCATAACATCGAAAGACCGATGTATCGCGACACACCTACAGTAGAGCACCGACGCGCCATGTACATTACATCCCCGACCCAAATACACGGAGGCGAAAAAAAAAAACTGTTCCAGTGCTGCGTGAAGGACTTAATGGGACAAAGAAGGGACAGAGAAACGGCCAAAAAGAATAGTTCAGAGTGGAGAATAAGTTACGCGTGCGCGTGTTCAGCTACTTTGGTAACAGGTAGCGCAAGGATTGCCCTTTCGTTTGATGCGATTACAGTAAGGCCCTCAAGGATTATTTAAGCCTCTCGCGGCGCCACGCGCAATAGTCGATTACACTCTTATAAGAGTATGCTTACGATAACCAATGCGCTAGGTTACAGTGCACTACACGGGACGCAATTCACCGAGGCGACAAGAAACACGACGCACAAGCTAAGCATGCGAGGGACATCGTAGTTAAACTATTGCCCAGCTAAGTGGCCAGAACATACGATGGAACCTCGTGATCACGGGTGAGGTCTGTCGGAAGTAATCGCCATAAATGGGGAATGTTATTGTCCCTTTAGTATAACTTTGTGAAAGTTAGCGGCTGGTTTGAGCAAGAGAGAGCGTCACAACGTTCTTGTTATTTCTAGAGCCGAAGTAAAAGCTGAAACGACAAAAGCACTAATTGTAGCTCAACTCTTCGCTAATAAATGCTGGTGAAAGTGACCCGCGAGCTTCAAGCTGGTGCTCATCTCGCACAGTTGGTTTGTTTAGGAGGACCCTATTGAGTTGCCATTTAGCTGTGCTATTCTTTTTTTCTTTTTGCTGATATAAATGCTGCTTTCACGTATTTCGCGCAAGTTCTGTGCTAACTCTACTTTCCTTTATTGTTTACTTCAGTGCCAAGGTCTTACATAAGCGCCAGATGCTCAAATTGCTCTTTATGTTCTTGCACAAGATATATGTGGCAATTGCACGTTAAAAATTTGGTGTCAACTTACTGTTGGGACATGTCGTGAGGACCGCTGAGACAGCAAGTGGATGAGTGCAGAAGAGACAGGAAAGAAAGCCGCACAATCAGAATTTGTCCACATAGTATCCAGGAGTTTGTTCCAGGTTGGTTAGGTTGGGTGTATCTCTCGTGCGGGACAAGTTTCACTATGGTTATTACACATTACTGGTGGCACATTAGAGCGGCAAATAGCTGGCACCAATATTCAAGGGAAAAGATAGTCCGCAGTTTCGGATAAAGGGAAGTTTACAAGGAAAAGGCGTTCTTCTTAGCGTTAAAGCTTAGGCATAGTGGGAATGCGTTTTGCAATGAATACTTACTGTATGTTTTCACGGCTTGGGGTGACAATGAAGATGCACAAGAAAGTGAGCATTAAGAAAGAAAAAAACAGAAACAGATATTTGGTTGCACGATCAGTCAGTGACAAAGCAAGGCATAGTGGTCATCTTGAAAGCAAGACGTAGACGTTCTGTTGTCATCGAAGATATAAAAAAAGAAAACAAAAGTAACAGCGGCAATAGTTGATACGACCGAACAGAGGATGAATAATTGTGATAATAATAAAACAAGCTTGTTAGGATGGCGTTAGTGTCAGACACTGCACACGTATTTGCGCATGTATTAATGCCAATTGCTGGGTCGTTCACACAATTAAGGAAATTCTTGAGCGAGGCCTGATTGGAGGTCCCAAACAAACAAATAATGAAAAGGTAATGTCTAGCAAAATATATTTAGTAATAAATGAAGAGAAAAGCCTATTGTTTTAGGTGGGGCTAGGGTGTGCCGTGCAAGTTGTTTAAACGAAAGACAGTATTCAAACCAAGCGAACAGGAAGAAAAAAAAAATATGACGCTTGTCACATGGTACCTGCTACTGAACCGAAGAAAGGAGGCGACCAATACGGCAGCCGTAAAGAGGCAGATGATTGGCCATGGAGAGTGGCCAATCGAGAAAGAGCCGGAAACCAAAATGAGCGGAAACAGAAGAGAGCAGAAAGCTGGCGTCACTAAACAGCACCTACTGAGCACAATGTACAATTCTTTCAGCGCAACATGTTCTCTATACCTACGCAAAATGCTCATATCAGTTCAAAAAACATTTCGAAGAAGGCGAAAAAAAGTACACTATTTAAAAGCGTTTTACATACTAACTACCATGCAGAAAATAACAATGCACAGGTACCGTGACTACAACTACGTGTGATACACAACCCTCGAACCCAGCATTTCTATCGGGCACAACTATGCCGGACCTCCGTAAGGCTCAACACACTTAGTCGCGTAGTTCTTTTCACAGGCTTGACTGATTTGCGCGGTAAATCAGAACACACCACCACTGACATTGTCTACTGTTTTTCTGAAGAGTGGCAGGAACTGGTGTATGCGCTGAAATATCAAACCCAGAACACGAAGAACACAACATTTTGGTGCGCACCTCATCGGCACGACGAATGCAGAAGTGCGGATCGCTATTAGATGTGCATAAACTCAAGTCAGCGCGTTACAACACGCTCGTCGTCTTTTGTTTTTTCTTCTATTGTTTGAATTATTACGTAAAAGCTGGTGGTGAATTAGTGCCAATCCTCGTAATACTGATTTGTTGCTCCCCTCTAAAAGAAAGCTTAGTTATATCACGGCAGTAGCGTAGAAAAATGTGTGGAAAGCTTTGGTTATCATTTCACACCGAGCAGCAAGTGTTTGCTTTGTTGTGACCTGAAGCATTTCTAAATGCCGCCGACTAGATTTAAAATAATGCCGCCAGTACATTCGCCAACAGAAACCGAAGGCGAAGTGTGGAATCTCTAGCGGCGAATTGTGCCGATGTGTTGCGCGAAACAATCACGTGGAACCTTCACATGCGTGGCCTGACACGCGCACAAGCACACGCACACACGCGCACATACAAATGCACGTACCGCGGGCGACATGTTCAAGAGTCGAAGCAAAGAGAAGCGCGTACGCTGGTGTTATCAAAACTGATAAGCGCGAAAGGCTGCCCAGTATACGTTGATATAGAATTCTCTGTACCGCCACGTCGACACTGGGAAACTGTAACAACAAAACGCTTGCCTTTAAACAAAACGGAAGTTTGTTCAAAGGCAGTACTTTACGTACGCGCAAGGCACATCCGAGGTCGAAGTGCGGTTTTTGCTTTTGCATAGAGAGATGACGTGGACGCCCTTATTCAAAGAAGTTAAACGCTATTTAGCAGCTTCGGCACAGCTATAGATTTCCTCCTAGATTGCGATTGTGTTAGGGAGTGCGCACCTACAACAAGAGCAACGCTTGAAGCCTCGTTTGTGGCCACAGAGACGCTACAGGAGAGCTTGATGTCAGTGCAAAAAGAATGCAAAAGAAGAAATATTTTGGCATAAGGTGAGCGAAGCACTGTATTACATATAGTACCTGACATGAATATCACATTCAGGGATGTTTTATTTCTTTTGGTGATACTGAAAATGGTTTGCAATGTGATGCCTTTCAATGGCCAGATCTGTCTTTTCATCTCAATCTACAAAGATGCGCCGACAAGTGCTTCCAAAGCGGGCATAATCGTCGGCATAGACTGAACAGTCGTGTGGTGTGTTGCAAAAACGTTGCACCGTCGAAACAAGTGGTATCAAACCCAGGTATCTGTATCGTCCTCCGTATGTCAGTTACTACGGCGCTCTATTCAAGTCTAAATGATTTTTTTTTCTTGAAAGAGAAGTTACCCGTGGACTGTATAATGTACAGGGTGTTTTTCTTAAGACGATACAGATGTTTAAGAAACATTCTATGACAGCGGCACACATCAATATGTGGCGGCGGCAAACATAGAAATTTGCGTGACCGTCGCCAAAACGATAATGAATTTCGCGAAAAACTGTTCGATGTAGCATTGGAAACTATTGCGCAAATTTTAATGTCCACCGCTGCTAAGAAGCAATATTATCAAGCAAAAAAAAAAGTCATTTGTATACGCCATGTTTATTAAACAGAGACGGACGTCGTAGAAATAAAGTTAAATAATCAGTAACTTTAAGGACATTGCTATGCTTTAACACTAATAGCAAATACGTGTTGCGCAGGTGGTAGTTAAAGATCTTTGGCAGGGCACAATTTATACAAACAAGGAACGTCAACAAATATATATTTAAAAATTTTTATAAAATTAGTACTTAAATTTCGCAATATGGTTACATTGGAAACGTGAAGACCACCCGAAGAGAACTCAATTCTTTTTATTTATCGAATGCGCTTGTATTTCGAAACATTAATTATAAAATTTGATTCCGTTTTCGTACGCTAATCTATAGGCACGTTGGCGGAAGTAGTGCAGAGGTTGCCGTCTATTCAATTTTCTTAAATACACGTCTTTTTATTTTTTCGCGGGTTCTCCTTAATTTTCATTCAAAGGTTGCGCTCGCAACAGAGACCATTTTCGTACATGTCATAGGTGACTCCACATAGCACGCCATAAGCCAGGCGGAGATCGCAACAGCCGGGTTCCAGTTCTCGGGGCGGGCAAAAACAAGACTGGCCTTTCTTCTACAGTAAGCTATGTCATCGTGTCGCGAGCGAAATGAATGAGAAATTAGCGTAGACAGTGTGTCAAATTTGATCGACGTCTCTGAATGCAGGCAATGCGTAAACAGGCGAAAATGTGACTTTTCTATAGCGTAAAATTAACAATACCGCCAAAACATATTAGGTCTCTTCTCGCGTGTGTGGCTTCGTTTTCGCGTAACACTTTTTGCAGCATTGCTAGAAAAAGCTCGCATATCCTTCAACGAAACGATATCAAGACTGTCATATTCTTGCAGTCGCACAAACTCTACGGCCGGCTTGTCGTACGTAGAAGCGTGACACTTGTCAAATATGATCGTTTGGAAACAGCTATAAGTAGGCGTGTTCGACGTGCGACATTTGCGAATCGAATCAAATAATGACTTTCGAGAAAGGCAATTAAGCCCCCGATATATATATATATATATATATATATATATATATATATATATATATATATATATATATATATATATATATATATATATATATGAATAATAATCTGCTGCACAACGATAACGGCAGTCGCGAAACAAGGGTCATCGAATAGCCAATTTTTAAAATCATATACGAGTCGAAGAGCAGAGACTATTATTGAATTTGTAGTCCGTATATGTCGAGTATTCTGAAGCCGATAACTTAAAAGGTCTATTGCATTGCCACTTAAATAGATATCGAAGTGGCCAACATGAATATCGCTGACATTATCCTCAATGACGCAGAGCTACCTTTGCTGACGTCGTGTAGCGATGAAGTGGAGCACAACGATGTTGCTCGTAAAGAAAAGAGAACTAATCGTACAAAAACAAAATTAAAGAAAGGAAATTTCGAGCTTATTTTCCTGGCTGCTCTCACATGTGCACGTCGCAGTGATCTCAGGAACAGAGCGAAACAATAGCGTGTTTTAGTACTGCGTACGTAGTGTCCGTAACGGCGTCGTGTGCGTAAGAATGCCATGTTTCGCGTAGGGTACGTGCGCTGAACTTCTGCGCATGCGCACTATGCGAAACGCGGTGTTGTTACGTATTCAACGTCGTTACGGAGGCTACGTACGCCGTACTAAAGCTAGCTAATGTATACGACGCCGTGGAGCACGCAGCTTCGACGTACTGAAACGCGTTTGAAAAAAAAAAAAAAAAACTTCTCGTAGTAAATTAGTGAAGGCGCTCTAAAAAGCTCCAAGGTATTTTTCATTGAGTTAGAGTGTTTCAACCTCTAGGACAAGTTAGTTGTGTCCCGCCAGTAGTTTTTTAACGCATAAATTTTTTAATGCGGGCCCTATGTAGCCACCAATGAGCTTTTCCGCTCACACATACCAATGCAAATTCTCGCGCAAATTAAAAATGAAGCCTATATGGACGCGGCAACGATGAATACAGATTGCAACTTAACGCAATTTTTCTGACTAAAAAAGAAATGAACTTACGCATATTTTTTTTCCCCAAAACAAATGCAAATATTATGAATTGCAGAAGGGTTTCTTGAAGGGCCAGTTGGTACATGATGCTGAGGGGAACAGCGCAAAAAACAGCGCTTGTGTCGTGTGTTCAATCTTTCTCCATCCCGTTTTTTGCGCTGTTCCCCTCAGCAAAATATTATGAGCACACTAGATTTGATGTGATACGTTCACTCCCTAGCGCCTTCGTGGTATGAAGTTTGCTCTACATACGATCCGCGATGTCTAGTGAAAACGTAAAAAAGCCACGTTCCATCCCGCTTAGCGAGCGAGTGCTTGTCCGAGCCATTAAGAAACGACCTAGCGTTTTCGCACTCTGGAAGCAAATATTTCGCGCGTTTCGCTGATGCGCTGGAACCTGAGGCAGGGCGCGACGTACTGTCAGCTGGGTCCACGTACAGAGCGAACACTGCGTTTCTTCCAAGCTAGGACTCTTGAACGTTTCGTCGCACAGTTGCCGCTTTCGCGCGTACAAGTAAAAACTGGAAGACATCGCGCAGGCGAGAGAACAGACAGACGCCAGGAGAACGTGAAACGGTCAGCGCAGAGTTTAACGGGGCGGCGTTTTCTGGCAAATTTCCTCGCCTTCGCGCAGTCTTCCTTCGCGGCGCCAAAGCGTTTCGTGGAGCAGTGACGCGTCGGGACCGAGCGGAGAAGGTCAGTGACTGCAAGCAGAGTGTAAACGTAGCACAGCCTCTGCGACGTGCAGGCGAGACCAGTACTTACTGCTTACTGGCTCCAGTTCTACGCAGCATGAGGAAACGAAAAGGCCACAGAGTGATTGATTCACACACTTTCTTCTGTAAATCACACATAGAGAGAACGTGAAACGCTGCAAGCAATGCGCGTTTGTGAAAGCATCCATCGAGTTGGCAAATGATTGGAGCGAAGCTACTGGTAGGTAGTAATCATAGCCAGTATACTGATCGCACCATTTGGCGCACCGTTTCTGCGTGAACCTTCAGTACGAGGAGCTTTTCATGCGGTCTTGCCGAAACGATGGAGAGGTTGCATGCGAGCAGCGGATCGTGTTCTCTCGTTTGCCCGTAGTATTCAAGAAACTCCAGAAGCCGCACGAATGGCTTGTTGCTTTTGTCAGTCGAAATTCAGAAAAATTGCCGCCAAGCTTAGATCAAGTGCGGCGAAACAGTAAGTTTTGCAGAAAGGTTCTAATGCAGTTCAGAGGCTCGAAATTGTTGTTGGCCTTACACGGTTTCTGTGCAGACTAGAAAAACGAGCGCACAAACATCGGCGCTTTCCGTATTGTATGAGCATCTCGACGTTGAGTCGTTTGCTCGGTGTTGTCTGCTCATCTGCTTGCTGGTCGGCTTTTGAAGTGTTGTACAGGACTCTCGAATCCATGAAATCTTTTTTTTTTTTACTTTTTACTTCCTCTAAGACGCTCGAGTAGGCATCATTTTCGTCTGGAGTAAACTTTAAATAAGTACTGCGGAAAGTACGTGGTACAGGACGCTGGACAATGAGAAAAGCCTTGGCGTGAACAGGCAGGCTGACAACCACTGCACAACAGTCGCCTGCAGGTGTTCGTACTTTGCAGGTCATGTTTCAACTCTCCGATTCACATTCACGCCGTCATGTCTTGTAATGAATAAGCAGACCTTAACTGCCACATGACTTCAAATTTAAGCCTCTGCAGGTTAGCCCGTGATTATATTCACGGTCGGTCCTCGTTAAGCTTACATTGTTTTAACGACAAATTCCATAACTGAATTTCTTCTTAAATCCAGGCACAAACGCACGTCGTTTCCCATCGCGTTGCTTAGGCGACCGTCTTATCACGACGACACTGGAGCCTGGCGACATATACGCATTTATAGGAAGATTGCTATGCGCTAAACTAATGCACAATCATCGAATGACGAGAGCTTCATGGAGCTCGCCGTTCATATAGAAAACATACCCAACTCTGCATACAATGTGTTTTACTGGATAATGTCGCTGTGCATGCTAACTTCTTCGTGGCAGTGAAGTTTTGTACCCGCAGTGACTCTTATTGACATCTCGCGAGGCAAACCACATCTATTTCTTTAATTTCGGCTAGCGGTAATTGCGGGTTGCATGGTCATGTTAGTGTTAGAATACAGAGATAGCGTCTTGCGCATAAAGAGGATTATAAGTTACCCATTACTACGTTTGTAAAGCAAACGGTAGGCTTGCGGCAGACGCTATTTGACATGCCATGTGCGCGAAGAAGTTGTTGTTCTTACACAACGCGAGTGAGAAACTGAGATAGACCTGAGAGTTGTAGGATGTGCACTGACAATACAGGACTAAAATGCGAGACTTACTTTCTTTGCTCTTCAGTATGTTACAAAAAAACAATCGGGTTCGTTTTCTATCAAGGAAGCCAGAACCTGATTGTTAATATATTCAACAAAACATGGCCTGAAAATTAGGTAACAAGAGCTGCCATTATCCACATCTCTTCGGCAATGCAACTTTTTTTTTGAGAAACAGATATTTTCATCAAGTGAACACAAATACACAATGCGAAAACAACAAGAACAGTTTACGAAAAAAATGTCAGTCCTCTATAATAGCAGAACAGCAACAGCCGTACACAATATATCGTTAGTAATTTATCCAGAATGACGAGGGGGAAATTAAGTCGGTCACACAGAATACCTTGTGCTTCCTATGCACACAAATAGGCTCTTCATACGACAATAACGGCACGAGTTGCGCCACACTACGCACAGCGCAGCGCAGAGCTTTCTCTGTGCTGCGCTGGTAACAAAAAAAAAAAAAAAAGAACGAAACAACGTCACGGCCTCATTATTATGAGGCGCGTAAGAAGGTCACTCACCTCGAAGCGTCAATGAAGTATATTATGAGAGATGCTATGCTTAACAGGAACACCAGGACTACCTGCAAATAAACAAAAGGGAGTATACGTTAAAGGCTTGCAAAACAACGCGGTCACAGCGGGTATTTGCGTTGACCAACGACCGAGAGCAACAAACTTAAGTAACTAACTGTGTCACCGTTCTATCGCTCTATCGCCAAGAAATTCAACCACTGAAATGACTGGCAGCTTGGCTAGAATTCATTATTATTATTATTATTATTATTATTATTATTATTATTATTATTATTATTATTATTATTAGTAGTAGTAGTAGTAGTAGTAGTAGTAGTAGTAGTAGTAGTAGTAGCAGAAGAAGAAGAAGAAGAAGAAGAAGAAGAAGATATGCATACAGAAATACACAAGGACACCGAGAAAATAGGCAGAGAGCAGGCTGACAACTGCCACCTAGAGGGTCACTACGCCTGCCTACTCTTTCGGGAGGACGGAAGAGATAGAGGAAAGGAAGATATGATGATGGGAAGTTGGGAATATAGGAAAGAGGATAGGAAAGTAAAGAAAAAAGGAATGGCGAAGACTTGGACAAAAATAAGTAAAAATACGAAAAAAAAAAGTCTCTGAAAGGGTGGCCAGATCTGTTTGGTTCATAAAAGTAAGCAGAGCTCGATGGGCCTGATCGCGTCCTGAAGCACACCCTCTCAGAAAAAGGTAATCGTCAATGGTCGCGCACTTAAATCCAAGGAACTTATTCACCTTTTCGTTTGGTTTCACGATTGCGGTAGCAGCAGCACATGCTTCACCCCAAGAAACTTCCGGTCACTTCAATTATCACTCCAATGCTGAAGCAGAAAGCGTGTTTTTTAAGTTGTGCCGGAGTAAGGAAATGCTATTTTTCCACTTTCGGGTAATAGGAAGGCGCTTAAAGTTAAGGACTAACTCTTATAATGCTGTGTGTGCAGCTTAGAGGAATGTTGATTTAAAATATTTGGCCTGACACAGGGAGAAAAGTGTTGAAAATGTGCGGGCTACTCGCTAAGGCTTTTGTTCAATACAGGCTAAGGCTTTTGTTCACAAATACAGGCTCCGCTGGTGCATGAAACCGGAAGCCGTCCAGTATCTGTGTTTGTAAAGAGCGAAAGGGTCTATATTCCTTAATCAGCCATTCCCACTGCGTAACGAATGCGGGACAGTCTAGTATAAGATGTTCGAGTGTTTCGGAGGAGCCACGAGATGCACACAACGGACTGTCCACACGTCCTTGACTTTATAACCGTTCGCGCACCAACATAGGGCCAACATTGAGCTTATGTAAGAGCGCTCTGGAACGACGACGCAAGCCACGGGGAGGGAACGATCCGTTTGCAACACGTTGGTCTGGGTGCTGCTTCAGGAGGTGTCGGTGTATAAGCGGACGAGCGTTGTCCATCATACAAGAAATTGCCGGGCAGACACACTCATCGTGGTTACAACTTGAAGCGAGACGATCAGCCTCTTCATTTCCAGCAATGGTCACGTACGAAGGTATATCCACCGGGCAGCGAGGGACACCCCACGAGAGAGAATTTCGTCGGTGGATTCTGTGAAACTGCATGGAATTGGGCTGTCGGTACCTTTTCGTCAAGGGCAACATCAATCGCTGCTAGTCCAGCAGTCACTGCTGAGGAGGTATTCTAAACACCCGTCTGATGTGAGTTGAAGGGAAAGAGAGAGCTGCAGAAGCGCCTAGGCCGTCTCTGCATGCGTGCAGATGCGTCCGTAAGTACTTTAATCTCCAAATTCTTCAAATAAGTGTGATTGGGTCAATTGCAATAGTGCCGAAGCAGGTTGGGCACACCTCTTGCGTATTTCTGTAATTGAAAGATAAACGGGGCAGATACATTTGCAGCGCTCTTTGGATGTTGTCAAAGAAGTGGTTTCGTTAGAATTACCAGTAATGCCAATAAACAATGCCACAGTTTGCCCCATGCGAGAGAGCGGGCGCCGAATCAGCTGTTTAACGAGTTCTTTGCCATCTGGTGCTCGGTGCATACTCTCGATATGATGTAACGCTCTCTGGTCAGCTCGCACCCTTAAGGGCAACTGGTGTGCTTCAGGGAGTAGCGGCATCCATGCAGTCTTGTTTAAAACAGTCATTTCCATGTGGGTTTCAATATCAAGCTCAGTATAGTGAGATTATGAACTTATGCCGGTAATTGTCGCGTTGATTAGCGTACACGAGAAAGCTCTTCAATAGCCGTCTATCTCTGTCTTCACATCGGCTTGTCAAGGAGGCCGCCACATCAGTCACTTGCCGACGCAATTATTTTTGACAGCAAACGCAGCAGCTAACCTTTGCTCGAGAAAACGCTGACTTAAGCAGAAGGAAATACTTTTTCAAAACTGATTTATCAATCGTATTTGGCACAATTTTTGTCTCCGCTGATGGATTGTGCGAATTAAATAGCATTGGTCGATCGACAAGACACGTGTGTGCGTGCTTGTGTGTGTATGTGCGTGAGAGAGAGAGAGAACACACACACGCACACACTAAAGCTTTTCAGTTGTAAATATTATTTTGTATTTTATCTCGTAAACGTGCATAACCGAAATCTCTAAAAAATCTCAGACCACTTATGTCGCCAAGGCAACGCATAGCGTATGCAAATTATTAGTCGGCACAAATTAACGAGGAGAGCGCATCGACTTACCTATCGACCTCAAAATGCTGGTTACGGACATCCTCGCAAAAAAAAAAATTTTCGTCGGTAGAATTTCACGAATCGCAACTTAATTTTGAAGGGGCGAGTTGCGACCATGCTGTATGAACATACGCACTCAACTCAGCACAGTGCAGTTTTCCCTGAAGGTACCGCTAGGCCTATTTCCAAATGATTCACTAGCAAAGACCAAGTTGCGGCATCTACCACCGGATATTTGTTCTCCTGACCTGACTGAATAAAAAGCGAACACCGGCTTTGTAGACATTGCCGCTAAACCTCGCTATACGTTTTGTAGTCTCACACTTTCTGTCCCGTTCACGGTCCTACTGCGGCGTGAGCACAGCGCGGAAATACATGGCACAGGCACAAGCTAATTTTAGCTGATGCGAATGCACCGACAGCTGCGCCTTTTCTGTGACTGCACCAAACTACAGCGTGTAAAGGCAGCTGCTGCGCGTGGCGCTTGGTATACCAAACTTGGAAACTCGAATTCCAGAGATGGCCGCAAGCAGGGCGCAAAGTTCCCCGCAGGCTGCTGTGTCGCATATTTCGTGCAGAGGAAAACTTTCGGCGCCCCTTATTTTGGCAGCTGAGAGAGGTCAAGATTGCGACTGTACAAAAGAATACCTGTCGGGCCTCATGGTCTTATACTGATTAAGGAAAAAAGTTCAGGCGGTGGTACGATGAGAAGGCTATTCTAATAGCTAAAAACTCAATATTTCTTCTTTGACCCACGCTAAAGGGTGTCAGAATTACTGCCTTTTACAAATCGAGTTCAACCGACCTACTTCTTTTTTTCTCTTCAGCGTTTCTTCCATGCAGGTAGGCCAACCATTTCTACTTGACCATTCTGCTTTTCTTCTCCCTTTCAATCCCTACAATACTAGATGAGATTTGGAACTTTACTCACTGCAGCAGTCCGCAGCTCGCTGTTTTTCATAAATAGCAAATGATAGCTTTTTCGGATATTTACAAGAATGTTATGAGTTCGCGGGGCAAAGCGCTGTACACAAAATTTCCAAGGTGTCTAAATATCCTAACGAGCTAACTAGACTGCCTCTTAAATCTTCGCTTTGATTATGCATGTGCATTCATGCTCTGAAGAGGAGTCCCGAGTTTGCGGAGAATTCACTCATTTGTACCTCATAATCGATTTGTGATTTTAATATACAATGCTTCGTGACATGATAAAAGGGCAAATTGTCATCCGCGTAAGTGTCGGACGAAGCAACGAAGGAATTCCATTAGGAGTTCTTCCGAAGGAAAACTTCCCAGTTGAAAAAATTCTACTTGGCCCGGTGACAAAACTCGTAACCCGTGCCTTTCCAAGGTGCCCTCCAGTATACCGACCGAGCTTATCATGAAAAGGCTATATAAGATTGCAGAGTGAGCCCAAATCAGGACGACTCGAAGCATCGTTTGGTTCTGAAATTCTCGTTTTAGCATTGTGGGATCAGTGTGACTGATTCCTCATTACCTCATCCTCATTTCCTCTATCTATTCCCTCCTCCCGAAAGAGTATGCAGTCGTTGTGCCCCTCCAGGTGGCAGTTGTCAGCCTGCTCTGTCCCTGTTTCCTCTGTTTCCTTGTATGTTTGGGTATAAATATCATATTATAATCATAATAGTTGCAGGGAAGCGCTGTCCTACCATTACTGGAGTCAAGGAACAGCTTCGAGTCGAAATACACGTCAGCCTTAGTGTCAGCACGTGGTGAGCACGCGGAAATGAAATCGCACTTTGAAAATTGCGATTTTATAACTTTGAACCATTGTAATCAAAACAAAATCATCGACCTCGCCATCTATAGCCGTTGCACTCAGGTGTGGGCAGCGATTTCTTTCTTCACAAGTAGTCTCTGTGCTCCAATTACGATCATGCAGCTGTAATGCGTCTGGGAATATCCGGGTGTGTTTCGAGACGCAGTGTTATCCCGTTCTGAAAGATTGCTTGCGACACGGTGCTGCCACCCAGACATTCAAATTCATTCTATAACTTTTTGTCCTCAATTTTTTTTCTCTTCTTTTCGGCCTCAAGACACCCGCAAAATTGGACGATTTCCACAGGCTCCCATCTACATAGCAAGAACTGCGGAGGCCCTTATTTATTTACGAAGCAATCGCGCTGAGTGTTTCATGTACGGCCAGATAAGTGGAAGCTTGTTCCTATGCCATTTGCTGATTTGTTGCCCGTTATATCGATTATTCGCGAGAAACGACGCTCTCTCCCTGAAATTGCGTTTTTTTCTTAGGTTGTGGCTGCTAGAAGCGCTGGTTGATAATTCGTTGCCTTCATATAAATTGAAATCGTAAAAGCTTTTTAAATAGGCCTTCCCTTCTGCTCGAGTGCTTAGATCTCTCATAATTGCGCGCCTACTTTCTTACCCTTTACTTCTTTTTTCTAGCCAATTCTTCAGTGTAGAGGAGCAGCCGTCTGCATTTTCTCGTCTCTTTCTTCTGTCCGGCAAGATGCGCACCACCGCGAACACTTCTCAATGTTTAGTGAGAACAAGGCCTGTCAGCCGTGACAGCGAACGAGAAGGCGCACTTGCGTCAACGAAGTCTTGCGCACGAGAAGCCTTTGTCAACCTGGGGTCGAATGAACAAAGGTTCTCCTTCGTAAAAACAGCTTCTCGGTCGCTAATAGAATGTCCACTCTGACAACTGGTTTCTAGTGTAAGGACTCCTATTGTGACATGTTCCAGCTACTAAAATATAGTTTCACACGCTTCAGAAATACTTGAGCTGTCACCTGTATCGCACTATTCCTCCACATACCTTTCGAAGAAGTTGAGATTGACCTTTTGTTGCCTAACACAGGCGACGATTTCCTTTCCACGTTCTACGTGTTATCAAGTACTGACGGCATTAGACGCTACAGCATAATTTATTCATACTACTAAAAGAAATGCTTCCTATGCATTAGTTAAATTCATAAGAGAGCTTTATGGGCAGTTGACTACCTTCATACAATAATTTATACAGGCGTCGAAAATTTCGGCTTCTTTTTTGCATACTTCCCCTGACCTAGTGCACAGTTTCTCTTGGCGACTAACCGATGTACCTTCATTTTTTTTTCAACAGAAGTGTTGGTTTTCATTACCCTCAATTTTATTCGATATCAGACTCCTCTACCGACAAGATTCCTTGGTTTAGGCGCCTCACATTACCAGAAAAGAACAGATAGAATCACATTCAAAGGTATGGTATAAGGTTGTGGCTTCAGGGAGCTCACTTGACCTTAATCGGTGACGTGCTCGAGGACGAAGCACTGATGAGTGGCCATTTCGCCTTGCTGCTCACGACACGCCTGAAGATGTATGACTGAAGTGTTCACCATTAGTAGAGTAGTTTAATACTTTCGCTTGCAGCATAGCTCCAGTGGGCTACCTAGTTTCCTTGATGCTTCTTGCAAAGACGACGCCACGTACCATTATGGTCCACTGCAACAAAAACTGGAGATATCAATGACCGTACGAAAAAAAAAGGTGATAAATAATAGGCTGTTCGAATAGTCACACGTTCGAACACTTTATAGAGTATAATCTGTGCTCATACTTACTACTGTACGACTTGAATTTCACGCTTCCTTTCTTTACTGTCCTTGAATATCTAATTTAACGCCGAATATTTCCTGTCTACATAAAAATAAATACCTATGTTGAAAAAAGTAAAAAAAAGGACACAAGAAGCTGTGATTTATGTGCTTCGATAATACACCATATATATAATAACGCTATATACAAGTGAGTTGTCCTCGGCACTTTGCGAATGAGGCAAAAGCCAAAAGCCACTGTCATTTGTGTCATTGCGACAACGACAACGAAAGAAGAAATGGACGTCGCAAGATTGTATGTATTCCGTTAGTGACTAAAATGCAGTGATCTCCACCGCGAGTACAAAACTGAGAACAAAGCGAAATAGCTCAAGAGGGAGCCCGAAAAAAAACAAATGTGGGAAGTTTGCATGAGGTTGCGCAAAGCTTGGCACAGCGGGGCTGGTTGATCCTCGGCTCGCCGTGCTGCAGCACGGGAATCACAACGCCGGCGGCGATTGGATCCAGCGCGCTTGGTTGAAGAAGCGGCAGCCCAGAGACAGCGATGGGTGGATCCGGAATACGCGCAAAGCTTGTCACTCTGAATGTGTTGAAAACGCTGTCCCTGAGCCACGGTGTAAGAAACTGGCGGTTGCTATGGCAACGGCGCAGCAGGGGTTTTTTGTTAACGGACGTCTTACTGCCAGCTTTAACAGCTAGCTTCGCTGTAAAAAAAAAAAAGATTTCTTGTTTTTCTGCGCGAGATTAAGAATAGAGTACTCCATCTCTAGAAAAAAAGCTACCGTTTTTTGGAGCACATATTATTGTGTCTTGAACAGAGATTCCGGGTTGATAGGTGCCTGGAGTTGTAACTGCACCAGATGCATTCTCGAATAAGCGCCAGTAATGATTCAGAGTCTGAATGTCCAACAACTCAGAACGTTCAATGGGCCACATGACCGGCGATACGAAATGTCCAACGAAATTGAGTATATAAACGAGACAGAATATACGACTGGATGCTCAACACGATAGAATGTTCGAGATAATGTCTAGCGAGACTAAATGTCCAACAAGGCGTAAAATCCAGCTACAAAAGTGAACGTTTCGATGTTCGTGAGCATTCGAAGAGTCATAATCTGGCTGCATTCATACACACGCAATTCGGCATTTGAGTGCAAGGCACACAGTTTTACTCTTCGAGACTGTGAGAAAAGCTAGTTTGCTCAAGCGCTAAGTGTAGACAATGGGTCATCACTCAGCACTTTTGGCGGTACCTTCAAGGTTTCAGGACATCGCAGGAGCACTCGAGATAGAAAAGTTGGAACACGGACTCTTACGTGTGTTGGGGGATCGTCGAGGCCTACGAACTGGAAGTGTATAATATTGGGTGCCTCTTATGGCGGACAGCTGATTTTGTATGTGAAGACCCGCTAGGATAGTATAGGCAGCACCAACCCACTGACCACCCTGGGTCTAGCTGTATTAATTTTCCCTTTCTGTCGCCCCTCTTCCACTGGTGCTCCTTGGGTACTCTGGAGATCCTGCGCCGCCTGGTTTATTGTAGCCTCAGGTCACCAGGCCTGCGTTCGCCAGTTGCATGCGCGCTCCTGGATTATTAGCTGAAAGAAATACGATCTTTTCTCGATTAAAAGGGCAGCTAATGTTCCCGGGTTCAACAAGGCGAAATGTCCAACGAAACGGAATGTTAAACGGGTCTGAAGGCCCAACATTGAACATTCCGTCTCGTTTAACATTCTTCGAGATGCAGGCCGCAAGTGCCACAGGGAACGACACATCGCCGGGAGGCGCAAATAGACCTTCGACGATATTGTGGTTCATGTTGGCATGTACGCTTTGTCTTCGTTTTCCTGCTAAATACGTGAATAGGTGCAGGACAGTACTGCGCTTGCTTTTGAAACCTACTGTTCTTTTTTTTTCCTCGGATTACACTGCAGCAAAGCGAGACGGTGAAATGAGATCGGTAACCTTGCTTTCGAATAAACGATATTAAGCCGCAATATCTTCAAATCAGACGCTTTTAGTTCCAGACAGTACACCACACATTCAAGGACGATGAGCGATCGAACACAAACCTAAATTGGGTCATATGTAAAATATTCGTGGAATAAAGGAATTTCTTGCAACTCGCAGCGTGAAAGCAGCAAAATGAAAGCGGCGCGTATATCAGTTTATGCATATCTTTATTCTTCTATAACCGTACAGGGATCCATCAGTTCACTTTCTGTTCGTCGAACTTTTTTTTGTCGCCTTTAGCGGCACCAGAGAAAGGCAGAGCCTAATCGAAAAGGCGATTTGAATGACAGCGTGTTTGCTGAAAAGCGGTAGACGCCCACACGCACACAGTTGTCGTAGCACACTTATTTGCAAGGGAAAGCAAAAACGTGGCCTCATCCGAGAATGAGAGCCGCTGGAAAACCCATTTTATGCGGTCGATTGTCAGAAGCCCCACATCATCGAGCTGTTGCGGCATAATCGTGCAGCGAATGCCGACTGAAAGCGAGCAGCGGGCGCGGTGCATTTACTCCGCAGTGCCCAAGCTGCTGGTCCCCAAGATGTATCGGTGCCACTGGACGCTGGCGTGCGCAAGATGGCAGTCGTAGGGGTAACAAATTCGAGCCGTAGAAAGGAATATAGCAGGAAGAAGGCGATGGAAGGTCAGGGATAGCTGCGTAGTGGCAAAGCATTTGCGAAACGCATATAAAGAGGGAGAAATAATATCAACGATTACGGGCACACAAAAAGAACGACCCAGAAAGTCTGTGCACGTCGCACGGCCCTTGTAACCGAAAGGATGAGTATGGCAAATAACATGAACGTTGGCAAGAAAGCGTCTTGAAAAAAAAAGAAGACAGGAACGAGAAAGGATAGTAATAGCGAACGATGACGAGGTATTGCATGAAAGCCACGTATTAAATGTAGCCATACCTTGTGCGGCGTCGCCGGAGGAAAATAACCAAACGCCGCAGTATATGCCGTAGACCGAATACCACATATACTGACGTCCCTCGAATGACGAGCTCGGCAGACATGAACCGCTGAAGCCCATCCGTGTCTACAAGATTGGCTTAGGGTGCGAGAGAATTGAGATGGACTAATGGGCTATATAGCCAGCCTCCTGTCTTCCTTTATTAGAGCACAACTCTTAGGCGCCCGTTTCTGCGTTGAGCGGCGTCGCCGTCGCCGTCGGTGGCGTAACCGATAGACATGAAAAAATAAAATGAGAAAAAAAATACCAAGGATCGAATTGGATTTGAACCCGGGCCCTCTGCGTGGCAGTCGAATATTCTACCATAAAATCACCTTGGTGCTTGAAAGTCATTTGCAATAAGACCCCGCACAGGCGTCATGTCAGGCAAGGAATCACGTTAACCTATTTAATATAGCGTGACAGAAGAGTAAAACAAAAACCAGTCATCACACAATGCTAATTGCGCAACGAGTGTGTGGTTTAATGATTCCCACCCACTGCAAAGTAGTCAGCCATAATTCTTCATCGTCATGAGCAGCATGCAGCATCAACAAATAGCACATAATACCTTACGGATGTGTAGCGGGTACCTCGCTTATCCGCAGAAAGGTGAATAATGGCGTAGTGGGTGCTTCCCTACTTCACAAAAATTATGATTTGCGGCGTAGTGGGTACCTTGCATGTGTACTTGTATTGTTGCCCCAAGAGAGTTTAGTACGGGCTCTAGAAAGGCCGCTCTTCCAGCTTTCGATGGGACTGTGCTGCGCGTTCCGTGTAGACCTGGCGTTTTAAAGCGCAGCTCTTAGGCGCCCATTCCTGCGTTGAGCGGCTTCGCCGTTGGCGTCGACGTAACCGATAGGGCGAACGAAAACGAAAGAGAGTGAACGCGTAGCACCCGAGCGCTCGAGCGCGTAGCACTCGAGTTTCTGTAGCAATATGTAACGAATGTTACATTGCTACGACTGCGGAAAGCGAAAATTTCAAACACAGTTGGCGTTGCCCCAACACAAAGCTGCGCTCAGAATTCGCATTAGGCAGTATCGTAATCGTCGGCGAATTCTTTTTATTTACCTAGTTTTCATTTCCTTATTTTTTTATCTCAACAGATTGCTCTGGGTGACGTAGCACCGTGGTAGACAATCTCTAAAAGTTTATTGGCATTTTTTTAGAGCAGGCATATACTTTACGCTTGTAATTTAGTGCGTGAATAAATATAGTATTGCGGTACATAGTGATGAAAGCAATGTAATTTTGGTGCAGTGCTCGGTATAGACTGAAGTCAGGCTCGTCTTCGTACATACGGATAAAGTATGAGCACTACTACACACGGTACGAGATGTGAAACGTAAACAAAGGGAAAACAAAGAGAAATGACGGTTATGAAACACACAGTTATTAAAAAAAATGTGATATAATTGGCGGAATGTGGAAGGGCGCTTAGTACCGAGTTGCCAAGTCTAGTATTACGTATGTAACAAGGCAGCTATTCTCGATCTCAGAATTGCTACTAGAATTCTAGAATAATAGGCTCGCATGTCTGCACGACGAGTGAAACCATTAGCGTTTACTTGATGTGGTGAACAGTGTGAGCACCAAAGGCATAACGTAAGCTTCAGCAGGGAGAAAAGGTGATGTAAATGTACAGACAAACGATGTGCGGTGAGGGTTGTTAGCTTTACCACTGCAGTGGGTATACCGGACAGAGGCAGTTTGTGAAGCATTACGCATGTCAAAGTTCAGTACGAAAAATCCGAGTTGCCTTGAGAGGTCAAGGATCGGAAATCGCGATAATTACTGGAAAATTAAAGCACGAAGTAAATGATCAAATATATCTGCAAGGGGGTTAAACGAGACAATAATAAAAAGAAAAAGAATGTATATACGTATTTAAGCAACTCGAAGCAGATAGCTTTACTTTATGGCACTATAACGGTAAAAGTGAGGCCCAAAAGTTACAAGAAAATGTTTATATGTATAGATTATATTGCCCGTTGTTGTATGCAAGCAAGTTAAACCATATAGAACATGTATAATTTATAATTCTCTTCAGATACGAGCGGACGAGTCAAGCACAGAGATTCAAGAAACACTAAGATGTTAAAGCCATCATGGAGGGAACAGTGTGTAGGATGCAGAGGCAAGTGAGAGGACACCGGTTGTTTGGTAGAGAAATTCTAAAGAACACATCTGTGTAGAGGTGCACTATAGAGTGAAGTTAAATGTTTAGCGCATGTTCTAGATCATGCCGTATAGTTCAGAAGCGCATCATTTTTTTTTCAGAGCTGTAACTTATTTGTAGAACTCGGAAAGACATGAGACGGCTGGCTATCCCTTGGCCGGTGAGCAGGAATTCGCACGAGTTTCGTTGATACTACCGCATATTTACTGACCATACGATCATTCACTGCAACCTTGTTTCATTTCATTCAACACAACGCAGCATGATGTACTGTGAGCTTACGCCATGACGTGTATATGGCTTCGTGTATTAGCAGCATATATAAACAGTGTACCCTGTTTCATTTCAACACAACGCAGCATGATGTACTGTGAGCTTACGCCATGACGTGTATATGGCTTCGTGTATTAGCAGCATATATAAACAGTGTACCCTGTTTCATTTCAACACAACGCAGCATGATGTACTGTGAGCTTACGCCATGACGTGTATATGGCTTCGTGTATTAGCAGCATATATAAACAGTGTACCCTGTTTCATTTCAACACAACGCAGCATGATGTACTGTGAGCTTACGCCATGACGTGTATATGGCTTCGTGTATTAGCAGCATATATAAACAGTGTACCCTGTTTCATTTCAACACAACGCAGCATGATGTACTGTGAGCTTACGCCATGACGTGTATATGGCTTCGTGTATTAGCAGCATATATAAACAGTGTACCCTGTTTCATTTCAACACAACGCAGCATGATGTACTGTGAGCTTACGCCATGACGTGTATATGGCTTCGTGTATTAGCAGCATATATAAACAGTGTACCCTGTTTCATTTCAACACAACGCAGCATGATGTACTGTGAGCTTACGCCATGACGTGTATATGGCTTCGTGTATTAGCAGCATATATAAACAGTGTACCCTGTTTCATTTCAACACAACGCAGCATGATGTGCTGTGAGCTTACGCCATGACGTGTATATGGCTTCGTGTATTAGCAGCATATATAAACAGTGTCAGTATAGAGCACTAATCTTATACAAACGAAAGGGAAGTCAAAGACAGATTATACAGAACACGTAAAAATAATACATGTTCCTATGTTCATGTAAACATATAAAAATATCTCAAAAAAAGATTAAAACAAGCGGTCTAGCTATTTTTTTCTGAAAGGACCCCACGCCACACGCTTGAACAGCAAGGAAGCAAATATACAAGAAAAAGACTAAGAAAAAGAAGAAACGGGAGATAAGCAAACGAAAAGAAAGATAGCAAGTAATTTTGGAACGCACCACACCGCACGCAGAGTTACAGACGAAAGCTCAGTCCAGAGGTTGATAAGAATTCCAACCCATCCTGTGACCCTCATACCTACTTGATTCCAGTTGTGTATTTTCTTTTAAATGAAAAAAATGAGCAGCCAAAAAGATGCAAGACCATTCAGAAGCAGGAAATCATTGAGCGCTGTTCGAGGAAGATTAAGGTGCGGGAATTCGCTTAGCAGCACACAGCAACAACTACGGAAAGTCGGCCATTCTATCAGTAAACGCTTAAGCGTTTCAATGTAGTGTCCACAAGCCGGGAAAGAAGGACGTTGCTCAATGACTGCAATGTGCTAATGCAAAGTTAGCAAAAACACCGTGAGCGAAGGACCGCAGCATGGTTATACTGACCCGCCGTGGTGGATTAGCAGGTATGCCGTTGCGCTGTGAAGCATTTGGGCGTGGTTTCGATTCTGGCCATGGCGGCCGTATTTCGATGGGGACGATATGCGAAAACGCGCAGCTACTTAGATTTACGTGATCGCCAAAGAACTACAATTAATGCTGAGACTCCCCGCACTTAAAATCCCCGATTTTTTTTTTCAGGGGGGAGGGGGGAAGGTTACATTGTCGGCAGTTGCAGAACGCGACATAGAAAGGGCGTGAACATTTCGCCGTTTCGGGGCTTGCAGCGGCGCCATCTGTTAGAGGCAGAAGAAACTGCACTGAGTGCAGGCTTATAATGTGTTACTGGAGGAAAACCAAGGTGAACGATAACTGCGCTCATAATGATACTGGCTATCTGACCAAATCCTGGTGTTAGCAAAAGCCCATGCTACCGTGAATGCCATACTGCACAGTGACCATAGCCTATGCTGAACTCGCTTTCACGTTGTGTGAAATCAACACGGCGCCAATGCTTACAGCACATGCAACGGACAAATCGAAGACAGCCTTGACGCTTATCTCACAGCGTCCACATTAAAAGACCAAACAAGCGGCTTGCCCTCGGGAGCCTCTTTCCTTCTTCCTTTCTCCATTCTCTCTCTCCCCCCCCCCCCCCCCCGCCCTTTTAGAAAAGCAAACCGGGTGCAACCTGGTTAACCTTCCTGTCTTTTCTTTGCCTTTCTCTAACTCTCCCTCTTTCTCACTATTCCACACGGCTGTCGTTGCTCAAGATCGCGACATTGATCGCCCTCAGTTAACCACGAGCACGTGCGGTGTTGCAAGCAATAATGTATAGTGGTCTAGTTTTTAATTTGCTTACGCGGGCGGACGAACCAAGTAAATACATCTGTGCCACCACCACGAATGGTTTCTAAGATAATAAAACAAAAAGTAATAGTTCATTTTTTTAGCGAGTTCGCTTAAACTAAGTCGCCGCGAAAGGATGATGTTGATTCCGAATTCTCTGCCTACATCATCCACTGCGTGGTTTATGTCTTGTCAAGTCTTGTCCACGGACTGGTGGCACTGAACGGTGGTTGAAGGTCCGCACGTCTCTCGTTTCCTGCGTGTTTGTCCACCCGTGCGCACGCACGTCTTTCTGTGCCAAGACGTGGGGCGCGCCGGGTTCGAGTGCCAATGTTTCGCAACAATCGACCGAGCCGTGAACGACCTCACGGGCGTGATAAGCCGTAACTTGCGGCGCCGCCGTGCGTAAAAGTGGTTAGCGGTGGTCGAGGAGGCCCTGTCACGCTGTACAAACACGGGGTGCGTGAGAAGCAATTGCGCCGGCAGCGCGCGATGTCTGCGGCGCAAATATCGACGTTTTGGCCCGCAAACTCGTGTGAGAGCGGCAGCCGCCTAATGGCACCGGATTCGCGAGAAAACAACATCATCGAAAACTGGGTCAGGCTCCGTCGAAACGCACATTTCTAGAAAAGGCCTGTGTGCCGGAGCTGCATTAATGATAACAGCAGCGAAACGAACAGCGCTCCGCATTAGCAGACGCGCACGTAGAGGCGCGCTGATGTGCGGCGAGAGAAGTGGGGCACTCCACTTTCAAAGTAGCCCCGCACATCCATGTGCCATTATTGCGAAGACTGCACGCTCATCCTTATACATCATCCAAGGCGGCGCCTTCTTCCGTTCTCTTGGCAGGGAACGTAAAGTGTTGCCTTTCATCCACTCGAGTATGTCCCAGGCAGCCATAAAGGATTCCGCAGCGTAACCGTTGTGCGGAACTGAGAGGAACGAAGGGACTAAAGTGATGAACTCGGCGAGATAAAACGGAAGGCCGTATGGTTTGCTACCCTACACCCGCTGAGGAAGATAGAAATGATAGACGAAGAATAGCAACATCTAATGGTCGTATATACACGGCAGTGGTCGGTCAACTGCCTTCGTAAATGGGCCTGCGGAAATGAACAAGCGGCGTACAGTACGTTCAACGCCAAGTGTCGGATTCCTCCTCAAAGCGCTTCATGTAGACAGGAGTCACCGGATGAAGAAAAAGGGGTCAGGGTGCAGCCCTGGGCTCCAAGGCGCTACCAGTCTTGACGCTTACGCTTCTGTGCGGACGCAGCTTGGCCTCCGTTGCCGAAGTCGCAGCGACATGAAGATTCACAGTGCACATCGGCAAGAGTGGACCCTGAATCTCCGACTGACAAGTTGCCAGAAGAAGACAAATCAATTCTCATAGTGCTTCAATCACTGTTAGATACACTTCGCGTGTTCGTCGGCAGGATCAATTCACCATACGTTGAGTCCGTACAACAGGTACTGGATCTTCTATGTCTAGTACTTGCAAGCCTTCAGTAGGCATCATGACTCAACGACTTACAGTGGAACGTGATACGCCTAAGGTCCTGCGTCCAGTGCTATCGAACGCAGCAATGTAGTTTAAGCTCGCGTGTATCGTTTTTGTGTGTTCCTTTCTTTCTATCTCCCTATCTTTCCATCCCTTCATCCCCTCCCCCAGCGTAGGATAGCAAACCGGACCCGCGTCTGGTTCACCTTGCTGCCTTTCCTTCCTCTCCCTTCTCCTCCTAGTCTAATTGTTGGATTAGGAGACCGAATGTATATATATATATATATATTATATATATATATATATATATATATATATTATATATATATATATATATATATATATATATATATATATATATATATATATATATATATATTTTTTCACTTATAGCACCACCATACTTATGGCGAGGATTGACCATTTCCCAGAGGCCGCACGGTTCAATCCGCGCACACGACGCGTGCCGCTGTCACCTTCATAACTTGGCGGGATCGTTCGAGACAAGAAGACCCCCCTCTGTCCCAGCACGCGACGTGCTCCTTGGCGCTGGTCCAAGCTGACACGCCACGTGTGCAGTCTCCTTGGTTCACAACCTCGGAAGAAATGCGGCTCTGCCAAGAGGCACGAAACACGCGCCTGTTTAGAGCGTGCATGAATGTGCTGAGCGTCGTTCGTGAGACAGATGAAAAAGAGCTGGACTCGCCCAACACAATGACCCTATGAGCGCGGATACGGTATTGTGGAATATATTCACGATGATAATTCCCACGGCACATGGGCGACATTTGATTCCACGGGAAAGATATTGGCTTCGGGAAGAGGTTCAGGTCTATAGTAGCAGTAGGCTATTAAACTTCATTAATTCGTAACAAATCGAGTGCGGAGAGTCACGTCGTTTTTTCAGCCACCGGCGAGCAGACGTCCAAGTCCAGAAGCTCAATAGCAGTAACCACCCGTCATGCCCGTTCCACTAGCCGTTGCCGGTTTTGTGAGGTCGATCTGGACAGTGCTAGTTTCCACTGGTCCAGCGCAGGATTATAGGCAGAGTCTGGAAGTTGGGTGCACTGTGGCATGCCTAGACTGTGTGGTATAAGATGCATATTCATTGCAAAGCGGGCATCTGTGTGGGCAGAGAGCAGGACGCATTGCATGATACACACTAAGGTGAGTATTGGCGTTTGTTTGAAGGCGTCGCCAAACTAGCATATCATCGTGCGATGGTTTTGCATAGGGGTTGATGGTAGGGTGCGACGTGCTAGGTGATAATGTTGTAGTAGATAATGTTGTAGTAGTCTAAATTAGAGGAACGAACGTCGTTAGGAGTTTGGTCTGCGTCTAAGACAGCAGTGCCCTTTTGGCGTGCGCTTGGACACAGGCGTGTACCTGCTGGTTACAGCTGAGAGATTTGTGACTTCCACTGGAGGTAAAGGATTGGAGGGGGTACTTGTGTTGAGAGAATAATGTGGTAAGCTTTGCTACATCTTGCCTCTCGCGTAATAGCGGATTGCCGCTTGAGAGTCTGGGAACACGATTGTGCAGTCCCATTGGGGTCGAGCGATCATGGCCAACGAAACGGCAACCTCCGCTGCTTCCGTGGTGGTGATAGGACGAGTAGAGGCGGCGATGACTTTATGCCCTCGATTGTCGACGATGCTCACGGCCTGTGTTGAGAGGTGGGGGGTCTATGGGGCATCCACGTAGTGTGTGTTGATATGGTTACTGTACTTTCGGACGAGGGCCAGTACTCTGGCATGACATCATCTAACGTAATGGCCGAGGTGCATATTTTTGGTATAGGTGGGACGTGTGATTGATCTCGAAGATTGGAAGTTACTTACATGGGGGCTTGACTGAGGCGTATAATCAGGTAAATTAGAAATCCGCAGAGCGCGACTAACTTTTTTATATGATTCCCATATATTATAAGAAGGCTTGTGATTCAGCAGAGCTACCAGCATTCATCGAGACATTGCGTTCTGAAGAAGTACAAGACGCATATGTGAAGACCTTAGCAAATATCTATGAAGACTTCGCAAATACCTCTGCTGCGCACAGGCAGAACACAAAGCTTATATTATGTCTTGTGGTTGCATCTTATCCACACCCAGAAATTTAAAGAAACGCCCTTGCTTTGTCTCCAGTTGCCTAGACGATAAACATTGAGCGATACAGCGTACTTGTTCGTTGAAATATTCCACCGCGATGTTGAGCATCCTGAGGACTAATAGAGACGTGCTGTTGGAAATATTTGTCGTCTGACGGTCTGAACAACTAAGGCTTCAAAAAGTTGATGTCTATGTTGATGAACTGGTATAATAATATGCATATTGAATCGCATATTGAATATGCATATTGAACAGGGCATTAAGTGCCCTGTTTGTATGTATAAAACGCCTACACAGGCAAAATGAGTCAACTTCCTTGCTTTTTCAGTTATATTGGTACTAAAGATGTGGTCTCCCTTTCTTCTGCATCAACCACAACCATACATACAAACGTAACACGCGCACACACGAAAGCACACCCATACACTCTCGCACGTACAAAACAACGCGATGTCGAGACATAAAAGACGGGGTACTATTTGCTCGCTTGATTGACGTCTTGTAAAATGACGCGAGATGATGGCCTTCTGGAGCAAGCTACTCTGGCAAGGAGACCACGTAGATAAAAGAACGCAACCAAATAAAAGCACTAGCTTAAATGTGCCGACCGAATGAGCTTGTGCGGAATGACCCTCGAATCATTGCCTTAGTCTGGGGAGCCAAATGGTATAGAGCATGCAGCAGAGCGCGCTACTATACCGAAAAAAGGCGAAGCCGTTCCGTCAGATCGGTAGGGGAGCACGGGGGAGGGCCGTCTCTTCTTCGATCAGCGTCCACGACATCAGTGCAGAGTCATTTCACGTAATGCGGCGATGCTGACGACAGGATACACCAACGCGCCAGATCCGCGGCCAACAGAGCGCGTCCAACGGCGAAAAGGCCGGACCAGGCTGATGCGTGGGCAGTGTACGGTGTCTCTGCGCGCTGAGCGTCGCGCAACGTCGCCCCTTAGGGCGTCGCAGTTCACCGCGCCAGAAGGCTAATGGCGATAATTTTATCGGCACTAGAACGATTACGACATGCGGCCAGGCACTGGCCGCCAACAGACATCATGCGGAGAGTCTTGCACTCATGACAGCGTTCGCAACAAAAGGAAAATATAATCCCCTAATGCAGATGACTTTGTTCATTGTTCAGTGACACCACCGTCGCCAATGACGACCGATCACTGTGTAATGTATGCGCGGCAGACGACGTCAGGTCATCACAGGTCCACAACCGAAGAGAATTATGCTTTGGAAGTTTGCTGGTATACTTTTAGGATGCAACTCATTCACTGGAAGCCGTCGAACACACAACGTAGCATAGCTGAGGCCAGCCTGCACACGCTTGATATGTTGTGTCAGAAACATAGAGATTGCATGATGTATAATGCTTCTCCATAGATGCCACATTGTATTTTCATGCAATACGTATATCACTGGTATGACACAATTAGTACAATAGTTCTTCCAGGCTACGTGTTAAACACGTTCTTAGTATGTAGTCTTTCAATCACCCTCATCATACGTAGCCAGCTTTCGAAGAAGTTTCGCAGGAAGGACAGATCTGCTGCAGCATGCTCGGCACTACAAAGCTGGAAGGTTCCAGTCTCCGTTGTGTTCGAGCCTCGGAAGTCCGAGAGGAACCCATACACATGGCCTAATTACCGTACGTGCTGTCACGACTGTAATGGTTTCGAAACATTTTGGACAAAGACCCTATTCGCACGGCCAGCGTTTGGAGGTCGCTGTGTCTAACGCTGGAAAAATGGTGTAAATCGTAGCTGCTCCCGGAATGCATCACGCTTGTACACCTCAGCAGTCACGTCGGGAAGATCATTTCACATGTAGAGAAATGGCTCATGACAAAGCAGATGAGTTAAACGTGCGTGACCTCCCAAAAATACGCATGAAGCTTTGATGATTACACAAGCGTTCCGACATGCGTTCCGTTGCGTGTCAAGCAAAAAGAGAAAGCATGTGTGCAGTGAACGAACGAATGTGTGCAGTGAAACGAGCAGGGCTATATTACGACGGGAATTGAATGGTTGTTAGTATATATCACTCTTAATTTGTGAAACACTGCAATGACGTATGAACGAAAGAGGGGGATTGATCGAGGGCTCGTTTCCTTCGTTGTCTGTTGGTTTTATTAGGCAATGACCCATGTAGTTCGTTGTTATCAAATGGACTGCTCAGTTTTTAATGGCTTCAGTCGCCTGTATATTGGAATAAGGTTAATGCCCAAACCAGCGAGGCGTACTCCAAATGTATCCGTGCGAACGTTAGACTAATTTACTAACGTTAAACTGCGAGTTGAGAAGGTTTAGACGCAAGTAGCCGAGTCATTTAGACGATTTTGAGCAAGGGGCGCCTTTATGAGATGACCACAAAGATTAGCATCGATAATAGCACCGAGATATTTATATAACGTGGTGCGTCTGGCTTCCCTGTTAGTTATTTGGTATAAGAAGATCTAACTCGAACCCTGTCGGCAGACCAACATCACCTCCCATTCTTATGTGTTCAAATCGATTAACTACGCCCTGTGCCAACTACAGATGAGTTCAACGGCTACATGAACTGCAGAAGCGGCTGCAGTACGATAACAGTTTCCATTCTTATTCAAGACTTCTCGTCTTGAAAAAGAAATTATAGAATATTTTGTCGGGTACTATGAATGTAACTGAGAACGCCATATTTAACATTTACGTGGATGTAATTAATGTCTGTGTAACGGCCACCTGCAGGGTTGCCAGGTAAAAAAGACAAAAAATAGCCAAGAAATGGGAAAAACTAGCCAAAAGGTAGCCAACTTGAGCTAAGAGTAGTAAAAGTAGCCAAAAGTTGCCACACGTGTGTGAGAACAACTGGGACGACGTTATTTAAATGACTAAAAGCAAGAGCCTTTTGGTGGAAATGTGTGTAAATGCTGAAATAACCACTGAAATCATAATTGCTGAGATCAAGAACATACATCGTTGACATTAAGAAACATATCGTGCAGGATGACGAAGTTTCTTGCGCTGGTACAGAAATTACACTTCCTTCACACGCCTTGCATGAGTTTTCTTAAAAGGAGTACAACTACCAGCCTTGCGGCGACAATAAAAATGCGTACTGCATAAGTGTGCTCAAATCACACTTGCTATAGGATTGAAGCATAAATTGTAGTCACTTCGGAATCGCTTCTCGCGCGATGAAAAAGTCCGAGCAGTTAACCCCATTAAACCTATCTTTACACAGGGATGGTTTGGCGATATCGCCTTTATGTCAATCCTGCGTAAAATAGAAACTATTAAGGGCACAGGGTAGGCCCTATACCTCCCATGTATTTTAAGGCTTCTTTAAGACCTATTTTCTCTGAAACTACTACATGTAAAGCGTTCGGGTTTGTTTCATTTTATTCGTTGGTGTTTCTTCTTACAATGGAGCTAGAATTACAATGGTATTTCAAATGCTGACATTTTTGCAGTTTCTTTTGCAAAGAAAGTAATATTTGTCATTATTTTTTAAATAAAACTGCCAAAAAAAATGAAAACTATTCCGCATACGTACACCAATCTTGTTCAGTAGCTCTGTATTGATGTTTGGTTTATTCTGATAAAAAATCCGCCTTCTGTTTTACAAGTTGTTTTGATAATGGGGCAAATATAACAAAAATATTTATTTCGAGATGCTGAGCGTTAAAGAGGAAGAACAAGTTTATTTCATGTTTTGTTCAAAAAAGAATATGTACTGAACAATTTAATTAATAGCAACCTGCCATATAGTCATCCGATGAATCAGATTTTCTCTTCTTTTCTTGTTTTCTTGGTTGCCTGGCTTGTTTTGTCATATCTTGTGTCTCTCTATTGGCCAAATACTGTCGATGGTGGTCAGTCTCACCCAACAATATCACAGGATTGTGCCTCGGTAATCTGCCAAACGGACGTTTACCCGAGCAATGCAGGCCTTTTTGAAAGTTAGAACGGTTTCAAAGGTGGCAGTTCTGATGTTTTCCATTCCAAGAAATACGACTCATTGTGTTCTCCACGAGTGTCACGGTTCCTCCGCATTCTGTGTAGACACACTTACTCGTAATCACGGTTTGTAGAAGCTCCACATAAATCAAACCGTAGCCATTGTCACTACAGGTAACATTTTGTCCTTGCGGTGGCGCGAAATGAGAACAAAGCTTACTTGCTGAAGTGCTCGCACGAGTGCTCCCGGTCTCGTTTCTCTTAGTAGCCGAAGCGTGTCGATTTCCAATTATACTGCGCTTTATAAACCGTTTCTTTGGTTTGTGAACACGAGAATATCTTTTGTCGCCGCATCAAAATCAGCAAAGGCGCAACTTAACTCAAAATAAATGCATAGAACCGCGTCTCCATGCGCGTCTCCATGCGCGTCTCACTCTCACAAGGTAAGTGGACTCGGTAAATGCCACGCGTGTTAAAAAAAGTGCACCGTGTGCCTTTAAGTAGCCGGAATGCTTTTTTTTAAAAACCTGCCAAGTTCAGGGAAACTACAAGTTTCGATTTTTAAATAATTCACTTGAGGCAGAAAGCTCAGGTTGTGCACGGTCTGGGGAAAGGGGGCTTGGCTGCTCGTCAGTTGGTCTCAAAAACCTGGTCCTTTTGGCTCAGTCAAAACGCGCAAAAATGTGTGGGGCACTGGATATTGTTGAGGAAGGCCTTACCATTCAAAACAAGTAAAAAAAAATCAAACTTCGACTTTTTTTCGAATTTTACCCTACCCTGCGCTCTTATACATTATTTCTTATCATGTGGCGGATATTCATTGCTCAGAAAAAGAATTCCCGCTATTTCGCTTTCCAAGATATGGTTAAACTTGAGAAATCGTACTCAATTTCGATGCTTCGGTTCGGTGATATTGCCACAAGGATGCCTTTGATCGGGTGTGAAATTTTATTCAAGTTACTAAACGTATACCATTTTATTCTCTACTTTTACAAATGTATATACGTAAAGCAATAAATAAAATACATTAAAATCTAGTAGTATATCTATTCTAAAGTGGTCTGGTCAGGTTCATGCAGCTGTATGGTCTGCTTGAGCATTCGCACAGTAATCGCCGTATGTCTTTTATATACTCCCTTTTAATTTACTTAGATTTTAGATCATTATATACCATTCAAATTATTATCTAAATGTTTAAATGGAGAAGTCTTGGCGAATTCCCTAGAGTGAGTATGTGCTATATTGGTGAGGGGACAAACAAACTGAAAATCAAACAATCAAACAAACAAACAAATTCGCGGGTCGTAATCGATACCAAATTCTAAAAAATAGCACACACAGTTCGTCCGATATCCGATTTCTTATGTCGATCAGTGCAGAGCATTCTGGACGCGGAGCGCTTTTGATTCTCCTGTTCAAGTCGTTTATTTTATGTAGCGCAAGAGCCAAATTCAATTTTGGGGGCCGGACACACGCCTTGGCCACCCTGTTTTGACACCGCCTACTCAAACTCAGCGGCTGCGACATCACAAGATATTGATAATTTCGTACAAATCGAGGTTACAATAAAGTAGCCAAAAACTAGCCAAGCAGCCAAGGTGTTTTTTCTGTCGCCACCGGTCTAAAAAAGTAGCCAAATTGGCGCAAAGTAGCCAAACCTGGCAACCCTGGCCACCTGACTGATTGATGCACGTTTCGCAATATAGCTTCGCTAGTGCATAGCCGACTTCAACACAAGCCCAATGAGGTTACCGTGTCGCAAGGCGTCATAGTCAAGTGCTTGAACTCATCAAAGAAGTCAAACTGTCTAGACGCTGTCAACGACAAGAGAGACGGGAGAGCGTAGGACAAAGGAATGGGCAAGAGAGATGCTAACGAAGATCCCAATTCACTGTGCACTAATGTGCTGTACGTATGTACCAGTGTTTGATTTAACTCACGCGAAACTCTTTCTACGTATGCAGTACTCCCGTAGAGTCATGATATAACATCACTCTCGCTGTCTCATCACGGCAACCCACATCTAATTAGTTTTACTAAGCATAAATTGTTGTGGCTCCATTCTCAAACATTACTGTGCAATGTTCTGCATAAATACACCTCATATCCTGGATAGCTAGATCCATTCGTAAACAACCAGTAAATTATTAGCTAAAACGAGTAGGCGCACGCGGAAGGAGACCAGCCTGTCTATACTATAGTAAAGTCGGGATTCATTTTATCTGTAAATAGTGTCTGTCTAGTTGTCGTGCATTTGTGCTTCCTAATTATTGGCCAATTCTACAACTTGGTATCTGTCGTTACCACAAAAGTTCTACTACTAATGCTGCGACGCCGCGATTTCTACAGCCACAACTAATAGCATTATTGAACGCTAATAGCGCTTGTTTATGCCGACAACGTCGCCATGCCTGTTCATATTGCTCTGCATCTTTCATTTTTTTTTTCGTCCAATATATATCGGTTCTTTTTTGGTTGTGCTGGGGCTCGATGCTGCTATAATGTCACACGAAATCATACGCATAATATTCTAATGCATTATCCAACACTGAGAACCTTACGGGTATAGGAACATCTCTATTCGCTCAAGCTTGTACTGAGCTACGTAAGCAAACATTTATTTTACAACATCTCCTCATCTTGGTGTCGAGATAGTGTGGTCGCGGACCTAATGACTCTATCATGCTTCACGACCGGTTATTCTCGACGAGAAAGTATTGCGGGAAACACGTAACTTTAGGTCGAGCGATCGCACGAAGCCCGACTCAGAAATCAACTGGTTATACATCTTCATTTGGGCATCAGATTCCAGTCTGCCAGCCCCAGCTATGTAAGCTGTCTTATCAACAATGTTGCCATTGTTGCGCCTTCACAGCTGACTGGTAGCTAATAATAATAATATCTGGGGTTTAACGTCCCAAAACCAAGATATGATTATGAGAGACGCCGTAGTGGAGGGCTCCGGAAATTTCGACCACCTGGGGTTCTTTAACGTGCACCTAAAGCTAAGCACACGGGCCTCAGACATTTTCGCTTCCATCGAAAATGCAGCCGCCGCGGCCGGGATTCGATCCCGCGGGTCAGCAGTCGAGCGCCATAACCACTAGACCACCGTGGCGGGGCGGCTGACTGGTAGCTAGTCATTCGATCGGCGCCCAAGTAGGAACGACGCGAGAGCCACTACATCTCAACGCAGCGTCTGGATTCAGCCTCCGGGTTGGCATGGCCGCTCTCGCCGAGCGCAGGGCTGGCAAGGACGGCCGCCAAGAAGGCGGCGTTCACGCCTCGGGGTCGCGGTGATGTGTGCGTGCACTCGCCATACGTGCCGAGTGACGAGCGTGGAAGACAAGGCGCGTTCAGGGAGACAATGCCGAGCCTGTCGACCTCATTGTCTCCGCTGCCGGGCGTTCGATCTGGGCCCAGTGGCCTTGAGGATCTGCTGCGCTGCTCGCGGCCGCGTGCTCCGGCCGATCGATGCACAGCGCGCTGCCGCTGCAACAGCGCGCCACTGCACTTACTATACTGTACGACCCGAGCCGCCTTTTTAGCGAACTCGACGCGCACGCCGTGCTCCGGAAAGCGACTGCCACCGAGCAAGACGCGTCTGCTGGCCTACTCGGCGGCGCCGGAGCACAGCTGACCACCTCCGGAAGCTCGAGCGGACCCGATAGGATTGCGGCAGTGGTCGCCGCAGCCGGCCATCGATAACACTCACTTGCTGTTGGGTGTTTCATTATTGTCACTGTGACGGATTGTCACTGCATCGCAGTTTTGCAAGTTTGGCAGGTGCGCTCAGAAATGCGTGCTCGTCATCGGCGCTTGGCCATGCTGCAGCACGATACACTTCTGGCTCAACTATTCACATTCCATCCCACAATCGTCTTTCATTTCACCGTCCTTTGCTCGGCGGATAAAGTATTCCCATGTTTCCAGTTTTGTCGTCGAAGTTCCAGCCGATTCACTAGTTTTATTTGAAGTACTATGTCATCTGTGCAAATGCGAAATTCAGACGATTTAGACACTTCACATGTGGTGGTGGTTCCGCATGAGCACCTCATATGTTATATGCACGGAAGTGTCACCAGATGTATCAACTCCGATTATTTTAAAAAAGCGATCAACGCTTCCTTATTACTGCGAGCCATCTCTTCAGGGAACACTGTACGTCATCAAATGCGGCGTGTGGAAGATCTTTCTTCTGAGGGTTGTGAAGACATACCAAAATGAAGTGTTCTAAATCAATGATTTCATCAAATAAGACACAAAGTGGAGAATCGGATAATCCAATCTTGGATAACCGAGCCTGAGCGTAAGCGTAATAGCCTTACGCGATACAGTAGGGCAGGTTATTCGCGATTATGTCAAGTGGTGTAGATTTAGTTCAGATTCAGTACTTTTTTTTAAAAACTGTGTACATCATTTTCCCTTAAACTATAGAAGGCAGTCGTATCATATGGTCAGCGGACTTTGATTCCACTGGAACGCTTTCTCTCCTAGGTGTTCGCTTCCTAAGCTCTCTTTCAACGCTGCTATTTCGCATACTTGCTGAGGCGGAAACTGCGGTGGCGAAGACGTGCCCCATAATGAGACCGCCCGTGGTGCGTTGTAAGCCCGTGTCAAAGCAGTGCGGAGCTTATAACGGTTCAGCTGTCTTTCTCGTCTGGCGGAAAGGACTGCGCGACACAATTTGTCAGTCCAGGCTGCGTAGCGTTGTATGGCTGATTTACATTTCACTACGCGAAATTAACCGCACTAAGTGACAGCATGCCGGATGAATATACTGAAATACGAATACTGTAGAAAAGTCAAAGTAAACAGAGAAGCCCAAGCACATTATATACAGGGTGTTTCAGGAAGTTTATCCGAAAATCTTCGAAAATAAGAAATAAAAAATGGAATATTTGCTTGCTGCCTTCATAATTACATTTTTTTTTTTTTTGTCGCGGCAGACATATTAAGATGGCTAGAGACATCAAATACGACAGTAAAAAAAAATTAATTATTTTAGTTAACATTTCAATTAGTGGAGACGTGCAGTATGTCAAATGAAAGAATTGAAGTACTTCCTACGAAGAACCCATCGCCGCTTTGAGATTTCGAAAGAGCGGCCTCTGATAATCATTGCTGAGTAATGACATTTGACTCAAGTCACCGGCGAAACTGAAACCGAAGCGCCAATGAGAGCAACTTGCAGAAGACCAGAATGACGTCACTGTCCACGACAACTATTGCAGTGGTGTTAGTTCTATATACGTACGTTAACGTACGTGTGCCGTGCGTGCTATAATCCCAAGCGCAACCACCCCACACACAAAGCGAAGTCGATCGATGGTTCACATTGCGACGCTCACTCATTCTGGGCGCTTCGGAAGAGCGTGGCAGTCGCGCTCTTTCGCGTTTCGGTTTCGTTTTCGCCGGCGAAATTGGTGAGATTTCGACGCTCTGCTAAAATTACCAGCGGCCGTTTTTTGGAATTATCAAAGCGGCATTGGCCGATTCGCAGGAAGGGCTTCAATTCTACCATTTGACCCGACCGCCTGTCTCCACTAAGTAGTTTCGCGTATATTATGTGTTCTATATGTTTACAGTGACAACTTGCATGTGCTTATTAAAACACACTTTCTGTTTTGCTAGCGATGGCGCTCGACTGCTGTTCCGAAGGTCGCGGGATCGAATCCCGGCCGTGGCGGCTGCATTTTCGATGGAGGCCAAAATGTTTGAGGCCCGTGTACTTAGATTTAGGTGCACGTTAAAGAACTCCAAGTGGTCGAAATTTTCGGAGCCCTCCACTACGGCGTCTCTCATGATCATATCGTGGTTTTGGGACGTTAAACCCAAGATATTATTATATTACTATTAATATATTATCATGAGTGCTATTTACACGACGCGGTTTGTCCGGCAGGAAGAACCAATCATCTCTACAAGGTGCATTCGCGTAGATCGCATAGACTTTTATGCCGTTTTTCGTCTCGTCACCCGGGACTCCAGTGACTATATGGCATAAACGCGCTCCTTCACTGTTCAAAGAGGCGTAGTCAGAACACATTTTTTTATTAACACTAAGAGTTTTATACATCATCAGTCGTTTCAGTCATTTCACCTCCAGATCCTTAAGCGTTGCTGAACAGGACAATGTAATCTGCAAACCGGACAACTTTCTCTGTTAATCCTTACATATAGGTAATCCTTCCCAATGAATCATTGCGAATAACTCTTGCAGGCATGCAGGAACTAGTATTCAGAAGACTGTTTCCCCTCTCTTAGCTGCCATATTGAAACTTGTTAATAATTCACAGTAATTTAAAAACACATCCCCCGTAGATCTCGCAATTAACTCTTAATCCTTAGCCCGCAGCGACTGCATCGCACCTGGCTAAGTCGGCGATCAGACTTGCTGCGTCTCAGATGGTGCCGCGAAACTCCTAAGCCCGTGGACAGGCAGCGCTGTAAATTGAACCTGGCCAACGTTGGCACGCGAACCCTGTGAAATGCAGCGAGCTTGGCAGGATTCCTAGAAGGATTGTCAGGCGTTATCTGGGGTTTTCATAAGGATTACCATGAAGAAGTGACGTAAATGCAATGATTTTTTATTGCTCACGTATATTGCGACACAGCACTTTCATATAAGAGAAGATACGTAGTAGAATTCATAAGGCATAATGACATAGCGGTGACTGCTACATCGTTAGTGAAATTTAGGCTCGCAGCCATGGCTAAAATAAGATGTATGAAGTATTTAAACCTAGTATGCACGTACAACGACGAAACGTGACGATGAAGTAAGACGTGGATTTGGCAACGAGAGAGGTTGAAACTCAGCACACTGTTGCAATTGGGTGACTCAATGGTGAATGTGGCGCGAAATACGGCTGGAGAATGAATTGACAATTGACCCGACTTATATGATTATGGCCCTGTTCACAGGATGGGCATAGCGGCTGCGTTAGATGTCTTGCTTCTATACACATGCCAATGCAGAAAGGTTATTTAGAAATTTAAATTATTTTTATGAATAGTTTATCCAGTAAGACGTATTTAATATAACGTAATGTCAATACTTCAAGCAAACACAATTGGTGTCACTGCTGCAAATACTATTTTGAAATTACTTCTTCTCTCCTTTTACTCAACGGTACAAATGACGTTTTCCAAAGGCCCTGTGGTACTGGAAGAGATGCATGCGAGTGCTTATGAAGTCTATCTGTCTTTGTTCATGTATGCTCCCAGGTGTTAATGCATTTCATCGTATCACACAGTTATAGGCATTCGTAATAATAATAATAATAATAATAATAATAATAATAATAATAATAATAATAATAATAATAATAATAATAATAATAATAATAATAATAATAATAATAATTTGGCAGATCCCACGCCTTGCGGGAATCGGTTTCGTGCGAAGCAGTCGGCGAGTCGTTCTGTGCTGCATTTTTTTACTTTGAGCCAAGCGTTACGAGGTGGATCGACGTGTTTTTATAAGTATGTAGTAGCTGTGTGCGCATCGTGAGCTTACCGGGCACGTCGACAACACTGGCGTTTAAAGGGCAAATTATTGACTGAGGTAACGTCAGCACTCACGTTAAAGCACATACGTCAATATTATAAAAACGAAGTGAACTTTACGGAGCGATGATGTGTGAATATCATACATAACTCTCGTTAACGTATTCCTCCGGGGTCGAGCAACACTTGAATATAGCTTGCTGAATCATAGGAATACAAGTGTAATGTTTATTAGGCTGCTATAAAAGCGGAGCCAACACTGGAACCACAATTGACGTTAAACTGACATGACGCCTGTATCGTAGGAGCACATATGTAGTGTTTATTGCTTTGTTACAAAATTAGATAGCCAGCACTACAACCCCAACTAACGTTGCACCGACATTACGCCTGCATAGGGTGTTTTTCCAAAGCAGTTTTTAACACGAAAGTGTTTTATGCCGGGGTCCACCAAGATTTTAATGATGTATTTCCGTCACGGAAATACGTAAGCAAAATGAATGCCATCAAATGACAAAGGAAAACAATTATAAGAAAAAGTTCCGTTGACAGGAGTCGAACCCATGACCTCTCGGTCCGCGACGATGGCTGGCGGCCGTTTAGCCCACTGAGCTACCGCCAAACGCATAACGGAGACTATGCATGAACGCGCCTTTCATCTTTCACACTTTCCTCTCACAGTGCTGAGGCATGGATGGATGGATGGATGGATGCTATGAGCGTCCCCTTTATAACGGGGAGGTGACATGTGTGCCACCAGGCTCAAAAAAAAAAAAAAAAATACGCGCCGTTGCTGCGACCGTCCCATTCGGCGCCTTTCCAATAGAAGTGCAATTTCGTTTAACACACCGCGAGGTGGTGGCTTTAGCCCTAGCCTCACTCATAACATCCATCCATATCGATAAATAGCTATCGGACAATCGCCTGGCTGTCGCACCGCGTTTCCCGCTCACCCTGTGAGAATTAACTGCCAGGCTAGAGGGAAGACACGACGCGCGTAGCGTTTCTCTTCGCGTTTCACGACGTTTTGGAGGAGTTCATATCGAGTATCAGTGTTTATCATGTGCTTGTTAATGCCATATTTGCGCGGTATTCACCATATGCGGTGTCCACGTATATGTTAACAACTTAATTCAGCTACCGCAAGCGTTAAATCATGATCATGGGCGTTAGTCGTCGGTACGGAGATGTGCCACTAGGCGTCAACGTGAGTGCGTCGACATCAGGCGGTGCTACATCTTCCAAACAACAATAGACATTATACAAGCTCTGATATACCAGTGCACTAAAGCAATCAACTACTTCAGTGATGGCACGTTTCACTTTCGTGTTATACCGATTCCTATGACAGAGGGATCAACCATCTTTTTAGACCTGGCCTGGCTCTCTGGTAGAATACCTGACTGCCACGCAGAAACTCATGCTTGGGTCCGATTCCTGCTGGCATACTAATTTTTATTCTTTGCATTCGTCGGGCAACGCTGCCGATGTCGGTTTTTCTTAACGCTCTCGCGTTTAAATTACCAGTGTCTGTTTTCGCCGTTCCTGGGTAGATATAAACTGTCAGTCACCTGTGGCGCATACCCGTATACCACGGCCCGTGGTAAACGGGCACGTGCCAGACGTGTCTGGAGGAAAGGGTTTGACAACGCACACGACAGGATCTTTATGTTATTCGTGTCATGACCAGACAGTAATATCTGTCAAACCCTCTTACCCTCCCATGCCAGTTTTAGTCTACACCAAGTTAAGGAGGCGATCACGAGAGCCCCCAGACGTAGGCGGATAGATAGATAGATAGATAGATAGATAGATAGATAGATAGATAGATAGATAGATAGATAGATAGATAGATAGATAGATAGACAGACAGACAGACAGACAGACAGACAGACAGACAGACAGACAGACAGACAGACAGACAGACAGACAGATAGATAGATAGATAGATAGATAGATAGATAGATAGATAGATAGATAGATAGATAGATAGATAGATAGATAGATAGATAGATAGATAGATAGATAGATAGATAGATAGATAGATAGATAGATAGATACGCTCAAAGTGCCTCGGGTTCACCAAGAAATGCTTCGCATTTAATAATAATAATAATAATAATAATAATAATAATAATAATAATAATAATAATAATAATAATAATAATAATAATAATAATAATAATAATAATAATAATAATAATAATTTCTGTTGTTTTACGTGCGAAAACCACAATATATTATTGCCAGTTTAACAGCATCCAGTGAAATACATATGAGGGGGTCAGACAAGGAGATGCGATCTCTCTAATGTTGTTCACTGCATGCTTAGACGAGTTCAAATGACTAGATTGAGAAGAGATGGGATATCTTAGCAACCTACGATTTAGTAACCCTCGGGGTGCTCTTCAGCAATGGTGGCGACGTTAACAATGGTGGCGACGTTCAGCAATGGTGGCCCACCGAGAAAGTACTAAAGACAACTATAATGATTAATACCCTGGAGAAAAAGAAACAGTTCATGAATGGCAACCAAACTCCGGAGTCAGTACAACTACAATAGTACGTATAACTAGGTCAATTACTGACAGGGGAGCCTGCCGACGAAAAAGGAATTAACCGAAGAATAAGCATAGGCTGGAGCGCTTACGGCAGACATTCTCAAATAATGACACGCAACTTACCGCACTCCCGAGAGCGGAAAGTGTACAGCCGTTGCATACTGCCAGTATATAGTAACATATGGGACGGAAACTTAGAGGGTGACAAAGAAACTCGAGAACAAGTTAAGAACCACGCAACGTGCGATGGAACGAAAACTGATAGGCATAACATTGAGAGAGTGGATTAGAGAACAAAGAGCCGATATTATAACTGACATTCGGAAGAAAAGGTGGACCTAAGCGGGTCACGTAATGCCAAGGACAGGTAACCGATGGTCAGTTAGAGCGAAGGAATCGATACTAGGAGATGGGAAACGAGGACGGCAGAGGGTTAGGCGGGGTGACGAAATTAACGAGTCTGCAGGCATAAGATGGAGCCAGCGCGCATAAGGTAAATTGGAGGATGAGGTTTTCGTCCTAAAGTAGGCATAAAACAGGCTGAAAATGATGATGATGACGCAAGCAACAATGACTTCTTTTTAATTCGCTGACGTTGTTCCGTCATATGACCATATCCTAGGCTAGAGAACACCGAGTGAAAGCGCGCCGTAACCAGCTTACTGTTCTTCTGTGGACAAAAAACTTGGAGGGTCCTTGAGCTTCGCTTTCAAGAGTAGAACGCGCGTAATCGGGCCCCGTGCGCATCGCCTTCTCATCTGCTAGCCTGCCTTCGTTTCTTGGTGCATGCCTCAGCCGTGCCGTAAGGGAACGAACGACAGTGCGCGTAACATTGGCCGTTTCAAACTATCCTAGAATGCCTACTGCAAGTACAGTTGTTAAGTTCCCACTACGCCATAATTCCTCCTTTTGCGAATCAGCGAATGGCCCACTACGCGTCCGTAAGGCAACACGCAAACCTACGCGGCTGCTCACTTTGATGATGCTTTTGCAGCTAATGACGATTAAATATGTCTCAGTGTTTTGTAATGGGCGGGCCTCGTTGCGTAATACGCATGTTTGGACGCCTGAGGCGAATGTACGCGTCTGCCACGCAATATTACATGCGTTAAGGAGACTACTTCCACTACATGACATTCATATAGTGTTCTTTTTTTTTTTTTCCTAAGCAGTTTCAAGCAATAGAGCGGCTCTGTGGTAGAACATCTGCTTGCCACCCACACGTCCTGAGTTCGATTCTCACTTCGAACCGAAAATTTTTATATTTATTTTATTTGCATCTTTCTCGATTTTTCGGTCACGGACAAGATGATTTTTTGCTCACAACCAACGACGCCGACACCGGAATTTCTGCGAAACGAGCTATTTGAGTCTATCTCATCAAAGATGTACCTGGTGTGGTACCGCTTTGCAGATGGACAATTGCAAGACATATTCAAAAACGCATCTGCGTACGTTCGTAAACGCATGTGTTCGAATGGGTGCATGTGTTCATGCAGATGTCCTTCGCCACTGGAACTGTTCCCTGGTCAGTAAGATAGCGTCAAGGTCCACGAACCGCTATGTTATGAACGTATCGCCACTATATGTCGGCTTAGCTGCCTGCAAATTCGTTATCATGAACCGTAGCTGGTCGTTCAATACTATAACGATCATCTGCTAAGCGTTAGTCAGGGCTCTCGCTTACTTACTGCACCGTAGGCGGACGCTGCTTGCGAGCCTCGACTTGCTGATTTGAACTATTATTTCTGCTTAGTTGTATTGTCATAACGACGCCCCGGCCCCAAGAAAAGGTGAAAGTTTCCGTTTACTTCCAAAACGCAGTGGAACGCACCGTTTTGGCAACGATGGCACTACTGTTGCAGCTAAAGTCGCTGTCAGGCCTGAAGACTGGACCTCTAGTCCTACACGACAGAAGTTTCGTCTTCCGGTGTATACACACGTAAGCCGTACCATCATGTTAAATGGCTCTCCTCTACTCGACATTGCTTGCGTAAGCTTTAGCAACACTCCTTTGAAAAGTATGAAAATCCAGACAAATCAGAAGTTCAGCAGGATATGAAGGCTTGAAGAGATGGATATCCTTGAATCGCTGGACGCTCCATCTACGCGCCCTGTTGAAGAATATTAAATGCGAAGCATTTCTTAGCGAACTAAAGACACTTTGACCGCTTCTATATATCTCTGTATCTAGTATTGGTGCTCTCATGGTCGCCTCCTAGGTGTATACCATAATTGGCATAGGAGGACGTGAGTGCATGACGGACAGTATTCGCAAGTCATGACATGGATAGCGTGACTTCCCTGTCACGTACGTTATGAAATCCTTTCCACCAGTCACCTGTCGCACATACGCGCATCATCGCCGCGGCCCCCGTGGTTTGCGGGTATGCGCCACAGATTATTCACAGTCTATATCAAACCAGATTGGGAAAATCTTAACGCGACAGTGTGAAGGAGCCCGTGTCGCAGGAAATGCGGTGCCGGCGTTGGCAGCGTTGTCGATGGGTGAAATATCCTGATGGAAGCAAAGAATAAAAATCACGGCAGTCAAGTGTTTTAACCACAGAGCCACGCCAGTGCGTCAAACTGCTTTGGGAAAAGATCCTACGCAAGTGTCAGTCATGTCAGGACGACGCCAATTGGAGTTGCACTGTTGACTATCCGTTTTTATAGCAATGTAATAAACATTACATAGTAACACCTATGACTCCGCTTGCTATAGTCAAGCGTTGCGCGAATGCGCCCACGAGTGCTATTTATGATATGCACACCATCGCACCGTAGCATTAACTTCGTGGCGATAAAACTAAATTCGCGTCTCTGCTCTAACGTGAGTGCCGACAATACGTGGGACCATGAGCTACCCCTTAAAAGCCAGTGTACTCGGTGTGCCGGGCAATCCAACAATATGCGCACAACTGCTCATTTTACACAAAGACGTCGATCCACCAGGTAACGCTTGGCTCAAAGCAAAAAAATCAGGCATGGGCTATTCCTCGCTGACTGCTTCGCATGAAATTGATTCCCACAGTGAGTGGAATCTGCCAGATTTTCATCTTCTGAAAAGCGTTTATCACGTATTCCGCGCCACCATTTACTGTCGATGCCAACAGAAGTGGCGCATCATGGATGAATGAAATCAGCAGCATAATATTGTTAGCCGTCGTGAGTAAGTCAGAATATTTTCTGAGGCCCGGCCATGTCTACCTGAGCTGGGTCTCTTCCAGCACCATTCTGTGACGAAACATGTCTCGCTTCTGACTGAATTCGACTACCGTATTCGATCACCTGCATCTAGTACCGGCTAACGCAGGCCTAAAGGCAGCTACTCGCTTTATTGCTTAAAATACGCCTCGCAGGCTTTTAAATATTTATCTAAGGACAACAGACTTCCATCAAAGGCTGGGGAGTACATTCAGAAACGTGTGATGTAATTGCCTGCATCCGGTTACTTCGAAATTCTTCTGTCCCGGTCTGTGAAAAAAGAATATTCAGAAATAAATGCAACGCAGCCGCATGTTACGTTTGCAAAGCTCTCTAAAATATTTCAAAATATTCAATAAACATCCATTTATTGCGATACCTGCAAGTAGATATTGCATAGGCCAGACAGCTCACGTCGGGAACTTAGTTCGGAAGATGAAAAGCGTTCACAGTCACAATAATAAACAATACAGTGGTTACGAAAGCCAGCTGAAACATTAAGCCGCTTCTTTGCAAACAACATGCGGACCTCTCGTTCTGTGAAAGCATACCTAACAGCGCCACAATGCAGCCATGAAAGCGCACATGTGTATGCATACAACGCATACCGCAACGCTCTAGGAAGAAACTGTGACTTCAAATAAAGACTGCGTGTTTGCAAAATAGATCTTAAGCTTAAAATTATCAAAGAATTACGTAAAAAAATGCTATGAGTTGACCGGTTAACGTTGGTTGTTCTGTGGGGTTTAACATCCCAAGGCGACTCAGGCTGTGTGAGACGCCGTAGTGGAGGGCTTCGGATAACGTGCACTGACATCGCACAGTACATGGGCCTCTAGCATGTCGCCTCCATCGAAATGCGACCGCCACGGCCGGGATCGAACCCACGTCTTTCCGGTGAATTACCCAACGATACTGCCGCACAATATTCCATTGGTGTCTTTCGTCTGCTCACATAGAACATGGAATAATAATAATAATCAATCAATCAATCAATCAATCAATCAATCAATGATTTATTTAACGTGCCCAGGAACAACCGTAAGGTCTTTGTGCTGGCGCACGCAAAAAAAACAATAAAAATAAACAATACAATACAGACAGTTTTCAGAAATAAAAAGAGCAAAAACACGTAGACAAAGAGAAATAAACACAAAAGAGGAGGAGTAAAATAAGACAACACGAGAAATATTGACGGGGCATAAAAAATTAGATTGCATATATACAACTATGTGGAAAGACTGAGAAGGGAAGACTTTGTACATTGTGCCACACTATGTCAAAACAGTGCAAAGCTCGGATAAAAACAATGATTGTGGGCTATGAAAAACGTCAAGATCAAGAAAATTAACATTATAGAGACTTTGTATTCTGTGAACGGTAGAGTGTTGGAAGAAGCAGGCGGGTACATGAAACGGTCTGTTCTCTCTGGTTAACTTACGCGGAATTCGCAAATTTACACAATTGAGAAGTACAGGGCAGGATATGATACCGTGGACTAGCTTGTAAAGAAATAAGAGATCAGAGCGATTTCGTCGGCCGTGAAGTGATGGCAGTGATAATAATTCAGCAGTACTTGAACGAGATCCAGAGTCATTTTTAGCAAAGCGATGGTTATATATGCTGAGGAATTTTTTCTGGACTCGTTCAATGGTGTTACCGCTGGATTGAGCAATGCCATTCCATGTCACGGACGCATACTCAAGTTGCGGAAGACATATTGCCGTGTACAATTTGTGTAGGGCCATGGGAGACCTGAATTCTCGAGATATTCTACAAACACATCCGAGAGAACGAAGGCCCCGCATAGCAGCACGCTTAACGTGAGAAGAAAAGTTTAACGCGCTGTCAACAACAACACCAAGATCACTGATTTCATAAACCTTGCATAACGGCACAGAATTGACAGAGTATTGAAATGACACGCTAGATGTTTTGCGAGTGATAGACATGAATTTTGTCTTCGAGGTATTCAGAGAAAGGTTATTACCGTCGCACCATTCGGAAAAAGAGCGCAAGTCTGACTGCAGCAAGCGACAGTCGTTAACTGAATGAATTTCCTTAAAAATCTTTATGTCATCGGCATACAAGAGGAAAGAAGAATTACGAATGGCAAAAGAAACATCATTAACGTAAATTAAAAATAGGAGTGGGCCTAATACCGACCCTTGAGGGACCCCACTAGTCACTTTATACAAAGAAGACGTTTGGCCATTTACGGCAACATAACAAGATCTATTGAGCAGATAGCTCTGCAGGAGATTCACAACTGACAAGTCAACATCAAAGTGCGCAAGTAACCATAATCAGCGTGTGGCTTTAAACTTTTCTGCTCACGTTAAGCGTGCTGCTATGCGGGGCCTTCGTTCTCTCGGATGTGTTTGTAGAATATCTCGAGAATTCAGGTCTCCCATGGCCCTACACAAATTGTACACGGCAATATGTCTTCCGCAACTTGAGTATGCGTCCGTGACATGAAATGGCATTGCTCAATCCAGCGGTAACACCATTGAACGAGTCCAGAAAAAATTCCTCAGCATATATAACCATCGCTTTGCTAAAAATGACTCTGGATCTCGTTCAAATACTGCTGAATTATTATCACTGCCATCACTTCACTGCCAACGAAATCGCTCTGATCTCTTATTTCTTTACAAGCTAGTCCACGGTATCATATCCTGCCCTGTACTTCTCAATTGTGTAAATTTTCGAATTCCGCGTAAGTTAACCAGAGAGAACAGACCGTTTAATGTACCCGCCTGCTTCTTCCCACACTCTACCGTTCACAGAATACAAAGTCTCTATAATGTTAATTTTCTTGATCTTGACGTTTTTCATAGCCCGCAATCACTGTTTTTATCCGAGCTTTGCACTGTTTTGACATAGTGAGGCACAATGTACAAAGTCTTCCCTTCTCAGTCTTTCCACATAGTTGTATATATGCAATCTAATTTTTTATTCCCCGTCAATATTTCTCGTGTTGTCTTATTTTACTCCTCCTCTTTTGTGTTCATTTCTCTTTGTCTACGTGTTTTTGCTCTTTTTATTTCTGAAAACCGTCTGTATTGTATTGTTTATTTTTATTGTTTTTTTTTTTTGCGCGCGCCAGCACAAAGACCTTACGGTTGTTCCTGGGCACGTTAAATAAATGATTATTATTATTATTATTATTATTATTATTATTATTATTATTATTATTATTATTTCTGGGGTTTCACGTGCCAATACCCTGATATAATTATGAGGCATGCCGTAGCGGGGCACTCCGGATTAAGTTCGACCACCTGGGCTTCTTTAACGTGCACCTAAATATGAATACACGAAGGCTTTTGCACTTCTTCTCCGTCGACACGCGGATGCACTCGTCGGGAGTCGAACCCGCGTCCTCGAACGCAGCAGTGCGACATGTTACCTGCCAATGGTGGGTTAAAAAGAATATTACTCGAAGCATGTGGCACATGCGTACATATTTCGCAGGTGAACAAGGCGGAACCTACTGTTTTATGCGCTAGACCACAATATCGAAGTCACCGCTTTCATGGTGACCGCAGTCAATAGGAAAGTTGCTCGTTTGTAAAGGTAGCAGCGTGTACACGCTCAGCACAGACAATAAGTGCAGAAACATTCACTGACACGCTAGTCGTTTTTCGGCATTAACGCGATAACTTTAAAGAGCCCGTGTCGCAGGAACTGCGGTGTCGGCGTCGTCAGCGTTGGCTGTGAGCGAAAAAACGCGATGGATGTAAAAAATAAAAGGTAGGACTCGAGCCAGAATCGAACCTCAGCTGGGTCGCGGATACCACCAGCGGCGGGGTTGATTCATTGCTGCCACCTGGATGTGTATCCTGTGCTCTCAGCCAGGTGATAGCGCCTATGTTTCAGGACATTATATATGCGAGTCGTAGGCCCTAGCTGTATTCAAATTAACTAGATAAATTAGATAGTTCCAAATAACGAGGTCCAAGTTGATGTCCTCACGTGTTCATGGCATAGTACGGATATGCGAAAGACTAGAACACTGACAAACGAAAGCAATTGACAAGCGAGCGAGCAGGGCGCTTGCCCTTGCAGCCGCGTGAGTCTGCATGTCACGGCGACAGGAACGTCGGGAGCGAGGCATTCGAGGCTGAGCAGCTCGCAACGCACGGTCTGGCGGGCGGACTCCGCGGCCGCGACCGTGCGCTGCCGACAAGAGTTGGCGAACTGCGTGTCGTCACAGTTGTTGAAAATGCGTATAGGCAGCGACGTCCGCGCTAGCGAATGCTGCAGACTGCTGCCAATTCGAGCGCGCTGCCGCCCAAGCTCCGTGGTACGCCCGAGAGAACGCGCCTCGCGAAGCGTAAGTGGAATAACCTAGAACAACCACCCAGTTTGCAGGCTTTAACGCTCCAGAAGAAACAGGCGAAGAAGTGAAAAAGAATGCGCCATTTTTTTCATTAGCGGAGGTTTGGTACATCGCGGTACCGCTGAAAAAAAAAAAACTAAACTGTCCCAAGTTACGCTTTTCAGGGCACGATGAAGTCGATGAATCGTTGGTGCGCATTATACAGTCCGCCGAGATCGCTTAACTGCAAAACAATTCAGAACGACGTGTGAAATAGTGCTGTTGAGTGGAGAGAGAGGGGGCAAGTATGTATTTTTGAACTGAGTACACGTGAGCTTCAGGAGGTCATGTTGGCGGTGGAAAAAGTGCTCCTATATTCGCCATCTTGTCCCGCCTTGCATGTGAGTTTTACTGTCTTTTTACTGCTGTTCTTGATGAAAGAACCGCATAAATATAACGCACTAAGCATTACCAGACAGCATCGACAGTAATAGGTCGACTACCCAACGGAATCTCAAACAGGCTTTCTAAGGGCCCTCAACATGGTGAAATTCATTTCGACTTCTGAGTTTCGTCATTTGCCTTTAAAAAAAAAATATAACTACCGAGGACAAAGTCAAACCAACGATTATGCCATCGCCTGCAACGCATCGCAGTAAAAAAAGGTCGCTAACTGGGTGAAATGTCGGACGGTTTTGTTTCGGTAATACACTGCTGCATAACGTTGAAACTACGGTAACATTCTTCCGTGGCAATCGCAGCATGGTAGGTGCTCGGGAAAGCGACGTGCGTGACTGAAGATCATAGAGATTAATAAAGCTATGAAAGGGGAAGTTCGTACGTCAGAACTTAGAGCAGGGTGTGCTAAACGAATATAATATCAACAGATTCTAACGCGAACTATAGAATTGGCTGAACATGCTTCTAAAGAGGCAATTAAACAAAAAGGGAAAAAAATGCAAGATTTGTGGAGCCAGGTTCGTAATGCTTTGAGAGGCCATAATTAATACACATGTAGGTCGGGCGGCCTTAATTTAAACACAAAAACGACGACACCACAAACTAAAGGTACCTTTCTATAAAACATTTGCACATGGCCCATCGTTTTTTACCGACTGAAATCACCTGCAGGATCCACTGGTTGCATCAGTTTATTTTGTTGTTCTTTTTCGTCAACTAAAATGCCTTTCTTTCTCAGAAATCCGCATGGATTTCGTTGTATACCTTGTGCTGCATGCGGATGGATGCCAATTTTCCCTCTCATAGCCCTTCCTTTACCCTGCGGCATCCACAGAATGCACTTACCAAGGTATACTTTCTGGCGTTGTCTAGCGTACTTTGCACGGTGTGCATTCTGCACAACTGCATTTATTCTCTTCCCTTTCTTTTACCTTTTACGTTGCTGCGGCCGTTCCTGTCCTAGAGTGAAGCAAGTATCCAGCTCCATATCCAAAAGTCGTATTCCGCTGAAGAGCCAGCATCTGGCATTTAGTTGTCACCACTGCGTGAGCAACACTGAGAGGCAAACAAAGCGCAACTACGGCCTCGCTCTGACCAGAAACACGCGCAAAGAAGTAAGGCGTCTTTGCGTGTCAGCCGTGCAAACATGTCGCCAAAATGCTGCACTGTAACTCTGCTGCGGCCTCTGCAGGCACAAGCAGATTACGAGCACGCACAAGACCACTGTATACGTGTACATAATCGGCGTAGATCAGCGCAAGCCTTTCGGCTGCCGGCTACCACGTCAACGCCAGCTAAGTAATCTACGAGAGCAAACAATAATAAAGCAGCAGCTGCAACCGTAGCCTACAGGCTGACCGTTCATTCCGTGCAGCGAGCTGGCACCGCTGCGGCTAAAGCCCAATCCGCGGAAGCTTCGATTTCACCCCTGAGCGAATATGCTGGATCTGTTTGCCCCGTCGCTCGGGCACTGTAAGCGCCCTTCTTAGAGCCGCCGGCCTTGGACAGATCAGCTCCGCCGGCAGGGAGTGCGCAGAAGCCGTGCGGCAGTAGCAGTAAAGGGTTTCGAAGAAAGCAGCGCCGGGGGTGACCGACAAAGCGAGGGAGGTTGAGCGGCCCACCATGGTGGCTGACGTGGAAGAAAGGGCGCTCGGATCGACCGGACGGTGCGTTCCGAAGGCGATCAATAAGACCGCCCTTCCCCCCACCTGACGCATAACAAGGAGTCAGCGGCGGATGCTGCGAACGAGAAGAGGACCACACCAGGTATATGCGGGCGCCCCGCTGATGACCACTGAGCGTCCTTCTTGCCCTAATGGCGACGAGGCACATCTCCACACGCAACAAGCTGTCAATGGAGTCCATCTACAATAGTTCACTGGGCCTACGTTAAACCACAGCCAATCAGAATTATTCCGGAACCATTTACTGCGGTGTCTGTTACCGTCGTTGCGTTATGTTGTAACGTTAAATCCGGTTAATCGATGAATAAGACGAAACAACGAAGTTGCGTTACCAACGCATTCGTGCCACCGTGTGTAACGTTGCTGTGATTCTAGTTCGGCGCCTGAGATTCTTTTGCCGCAGCATGTCCGTCCGAAAACTGCGGTCATGCGCATACTCAGTATGACGATCCCTGTGGTCGGTTCAGAACCACGACAAAAGGTTGTTGCTGATAAGCGAGCCGAGAGGGAGGGAATAAGCATTTACTGTGATGAACACAATGACATGCAGTAAGTCATCCATAAGACAAATAATAATAATAATAATAATAATAATAATAATAATAATAATAATAATAATAATAATAATAATAATAATAATAATAATAATAATAATAATATTTAGTGCAGAAATGATTCAAGCTCATCGAACATTATATGAGCGCTAAATTAAACAGGACACAGCAATGAAGATACACTGGACAAATAGAACGTTCAGAGTTTATCATGACTATGTCGCTCTTTGTAGTTAAAATTTAGGCCGTGGAATGCTGTTACATATCATATGTAACAAAGCAGAGCAATTTACTTGTTTGATCAACCTTGACGCTGATTATCTACGACTCCGCTGGCTTATTCGTGCAGCATCGGACCCACTAGTCGTGATGTGGTGGTGCGTTCTTCTAGTAAGTCAACTAAAGATTTATTTTTCATTTAATATAATCTGCATACCTCTTTTCTTTTTTTTCTTCTTGTTGTGCTTAAGCTGTTATCAAAATCCACAAATTTCTGCTATCCCATGTCTGTTTATTATTGTTTTTGTTTTTTACGCCTAGAAAATCACAAAACGCCTCCCTCGACAACCTTGCACGAGGCCAACACTGACAACGCTGCCGACCAGACGCGAGATGAAACGCTACTTTCATCTATTCTAAAAAGACAAGGCGTGCAAACACGGACAGAAGAAAGAAGCCACGACACCACAAACGCCGACTAAACTGAAGAGACGCACAACGGTGGAAAAGAAAGAAGGCACGAAAACTTATCTGCGCATGCCCATGCAATAGGCGAACCTATCAATCCGGCACGCGTGGGGGTCTACGCGAAAGATAACTCTTGAGGCATTTGATTTCATCTTTATGCAAGTTAATCGACCATTGGCTCCCGCATGCCCTACCACTATTCTCGATATGCCTTGCCTCAATCACCAGGCGCGTTTCTTCCTTCCTATGCCGGTACAAAACTGCGCATTCATCGAATTTTGCCGTGCATTTACACTCTGGACAATGTAAAGATAGATTAGAAGATGATCCTCCGGTTCGCGATCTCTTATGTTCCAATAATCTCTGGTTGATGCAGCGGCCCGTCTGTCCTACGTAGAAGCGGCCGCAGCTGAAAGGGACCTTATGCACCAGACATCTCGGCAATCAGTGAACTTGTTGATGTATTTTACGAAACAAATATCGGTCCGCTTTTTCTCTTTCACTCGTTTATTCTTCCTCTGCACAGTGGCACAAATCTTACCCAACTTATCGGCAGCCGTGAAAACACCATTAACGCTGTATCTATACTACCTACTTTCTTTAGCCTGTGAGATACGCAATGAATGTGCGGTATACCTCCGACACGTTTCTTGAATACGTACCAACTAGTTCGGCTGAATACGTACCAACTAGCTCAGCTCTCTGTTATTCAACTTTCATCGTTACCTGGCGATTAACCATATGACGCTCACGCACCAATCGGAGAGGTACCGCAAGTGAGCGAGCGAAGCGTCCTCGCAGTCCATCGTGAAGCTACGCGGCCAGCCTATATGCCGCACACAAACGGAAATTCCCGAGCAGAAGCACATTCTGCCAGATAAGGGAAAAAAAAAGAGAAAAGAAAAAAACAGTCTTTTGAAGAATGCTATTCGTTTTAAAACGAAACAATCTCGAAGCGCTGCTGGACCATTCATATGTCCAGCGGCCGCCCGCATTTCTCTTCTGGAATGTAATTTCAGTTGTGTACAGGGGCCTTCGCGAACAGCCTTGACGGGACAGAGTGGATTACTTCCATTAAACATACTGCGCGCTATACATTGGCCAACAAAGGTGACAGAACTGTTTCAGACCTACATTTGGAAAAATTAATGACTCTGCTTTGCACGTGTTTATATTGCTTCAGGAACAATCTTTCAACACACCTTCTCTCCTTCGTCCACATACACATAGCTGCTGAGGATGGCGCTTCCGCAAGCGCCTCCTCTGCAGCCAAAGGAGCTTCCAACTAGAATTATAAAAAGGTGGGCAGCGGTTCGCTCGCATCAGCCGAAAGATACATCCATGATCAGATATCGCTGAGGAGTCGTCAAGAAACACCGATGAAGCGTCATCACATCTCTTCTGCACTAGTACAGTGTTGCCACAAGCGACTACAGATGAGGTCACTTCTGCTACCGCTTGTGCAACTCGTAACGTGCCACTGCCTCCGTAGACTATCGGTCTTCTAATTCTGTACTTGACACGCCTACCTACATCCTTGTCATTTGCATGCGGCCGTAGCTCCAGCATTGCCAGCGGCAGCAGCCGGCAGACGCATTAGTGGAAGAACCAAAGCCATACTGTGCATTGTACAGTCTTATGTGTTTTCTCGTGTGCGTTTATCCTTATTCTTTAAATGACCTATTTGAGCTAATTAAGCTTTCACAGTGAATTTATATAGCCGACGCACATGTTTTTTCACTTCTGCGGTGCTGTACAAACGGGACCGTTGCAAAAGCCCCGTTAAATGGCCTGCATGTCTCCCAACACCTTTGCGTTACTTTTGTAATGAAAGAAAGCGGTGTTGTTGTGACACGGCTCAGCAGGGGAGAACAATGATTAGCGATGCCGGCTCGAAAAAATTCAGGACGCAGTGCTATTATTATGTTGTTATTTCAACGTGATGCGTGAATATTCAGTACAGAGGCATTAAACAACAATTCAGCTGCTTGGCACCTTTTGTGTAAATGTTGCCTTCATTATTGTGTACACACAATACTGTAGCCAACATTTACTTCATTATCAAGGAAGCTCGCCAAATGCCACGTTTGACGACAGTGCTTACGTCATGCTCTAAACGAACTAAGAAAGTAATGATTTATAACGTGATGAGAAGTTAAGACCTGTCGTCGCATCACTCCACGCTGCGCCTGCACAACGCAAAATAGATTGAGCCCATTTGCACATCTGCAGCGCACCGATTGCGTGCGCGCGCACATCTGTCGCACACGCTTTTATGACGTTCCTGAGGGTTATAACATTGCCGACAGTGGAGATGACGGCTGGAATCAAGTAGTAACGTAATTCCAATTCTATATGAAACAACGTTTGTGCGTTCATTGGGTAGTGAGGTGTATTTTCGCTAAAACACCGGCCATCAGCTCACAGCGATTCTTTTAAGCCAGTATTCTTTTCTATCGGCAGTCAATGAATGGAACAAGTTTCCCAACTATATCGAAAATTAAGGCGCACGGCTTTATGCGTCAGTCAATTAATAATAATATCTGGGGTCTGACGTCCCGAAACCACGATTATGATTATGAGGGATGTCGTATGGGAGGTCTACGTAAACTTCGACCACCTGGGTTTCTTTAACGTGCACCTAAATATAAGTACACCGGCCTGAAACATTTTCGCCTCCATCGAAAACGCAGCCGCCGCAGCAGGGATTCGATCCCGCGACTTTCGGGTCAGCAGTCGAGCGCCATAACCACTAGACCACCGTGGCGGGGCATGCGTCAGTATATTGTATTTTAACTCCTTAATGTGTTGGCTCAGCTTTTGATAATATCCGCGGCGTGCGCGTCGCTGAAAAGTGGGTTAGCATGTGTTGTTCCCAAGCGTATACCAACAGCGTCAGAGCAACCCCCCCACCCACCCCCCCATTCTTGTATCTCAATGAATGAATCAGAGGCCGACTCACTTTTGGCACGCCGACCGGTCGGTCGGCGTGCCAAAAAAGAAAAACATTACGGAAGCCATTTCACTTATTCTTTCCCTATAATCACTATGCATAACCGTATTCCTGAAATTACATAGCCAAGAAGGTTGTGCAGAGAAGCACACCTCTTTAGCAGCATTTCACTGGCCGGTACGGTCTGATATTATCGTCATAATCATCATCACCACCATTCGTTTTATAAGACCCGAGAGCAACACGTCACTGCAGCAGGGCCGTACCAAGGTTCGCGGCCCAGTGAAAATAAAAGCGCGCCTTGTATTCCGTGACCTACTTTAGGAGAAAGCGGAAGAGAAAGGCCGTGAAAATCAATAGACGCTTAAAGGCTACAGCTTACAAGCGAACTGACGCGATTAAGCGAATTTCGATCGAAAGATATACGCCCACACCGTGGAACAGATATGGTAACACAATAAAGAAGCACATTTTGAAAACAGTTTTAACGAAGCAGCAGAGACGGCGGCAAAACGGCATCGCGAGGCGAACACTCAGCACACCGACAAAGCAGCATGTGCTATTTACCGAAGCAGTATTGGCAGTATAGGGCAAGTTCGCGTGGTGGCATTACATTTACTACCCCTCAAAAAGGGCGAAAACGCACACAAATGCACGCGTAATCACGCGCGCGCGCGCACTGACACAGATGCATTCACACGCTCGCATTAAATGTACTACTAAGAAAAATGACGAAAACACACACACACGCGCTTCTTTTCCATTTATTTTCCCGGGATTTTAAAAGATGTTTACCAAGCATGTTCGCAGGCTCTACTTTTTTGTTTTTGTTTATGTAACGCACCGCCTTTTCCCCTTTTACTTAAAGAGCAAACGTTTTCGCTCACAATTATCGATCACATCTCTTCGGCGACGGTGGCCCTATTTCGGAGAGCAGCTGGCTATAGCGTGGGTGGGTGTGAGCGTCGAGCAAAACTCTCCACGTCGACGCTGTACGCTGCGTAAGCTCGCATGCATAGGAGCACACGCGTTACGCAACAGGCGAACGAAGCGCACGCGATTTCCTCCTCGCAGCAGCACTCTCGCTGCGACGGCCAAAGCGGATTTCCAGCGCGCCCAACCGCTGCACGGGCGCGAGCCGCGGCGCTCTAGAATTAGTCGACCGTTGGCTGTGCGTGCAGATCGATCGGGGCTCATCGACCAGCCTCATGGCGAAAACACCGACTCGATGCGGAGGTGCACGAGAGAGGCGAACACACACAAATAAAGGAAAAGCAAACAGAACACGGAAACGTAGTGCTCGAAGGCCGGTGTACGTCGAAAACACAAAAGCACTCCCGCCGTTGCCAAGGGAAACTCGCGAAACAGAGACACCTAAAGACAGGCGCCCGTCTTGAACAGCGGCCTGGAGATGTCACTCAGCGGGAGACCGGGGCCACATGCCCTGCGTCACAGGAGCGCACATGAGAAAGAACCCCTCCCGCCTCCTTTAGCTCGGCATCTTATTTTTGTCTCCTTGCAGTTTTCTTTCTTCTCTTGCATTCTCCGCTCCGTCGCCCACGTGTTCACGAAGCCGCGACACGAACGACGCGAACAGGAGGACTCGCAGCCTGTGGAGTCACTTCCAAGAGGCAGTGGAAGGCGAGGGCGGCGTCGACGCAGCTTCTGTAGATGTCACTAATGTGTCGCACCATTCGCGCATATTCTTCGACGGCTGTTGGCGGGATCTAAACCAAACACAACATGTTGTAAGAACGCGAATAATTCAACCCTCCGCCCCCCCCCCTTTTTTTCCCCCGTGGTAAAGGTCACTATAAAAGCGAATGCAAGTGTTAACAAAACACGTTTTCAGATTATGACCACGCTAATGCATGGAACGCAATAGAGTACAGGCGTATCAAAAAAAAAATGGCCGCCATCTCGATGCGACCGTGAATGTCCAGCGAAGCTGTATCAAACACCACACTTGCTGATGGGGGGGGGGGGGGGGGGGGAGGTATGTTTTATTATTACTTTAGAGTAATGCTAGTGATGATCGCTTTGTGGTAGCTGTGGTAGACCGTGATTGGTTCCGCGACCATTTTCAACAAGACGAATTTGTTCCTTTTGTCGGGCATTGTATTCACGCTGTTCTTCTGGTGTGTCTAATTTCCGTGGTCTACCCATGACAGTCTTAGAATGAACTGAATGAGTTGCTATACAGGCCTTCCTTTTATATATGAAAGGGGGAAACACACGCGGGGAGAAGTAAGGGCCTTTTGACGTCAATCGAAGCCGTCGTGTGAAGTGCAAAGCAGCTGCAACCTAATCTTTACCGAGATCGCGTAAGAAACTGTTCCCATTGTTCACAGGCGCCTTATCATTATCCATCAAGCGGTTGTGATGCTTGTTTTGCGAGTTTCTTTATTGACACGAATACTGAACTCTATGCTGTATGCCTAATTATGAAGAAAGATACGCCGTTTGCCTTTAATTGTTAAAGGCCCCGTAAACCACCCAGAGGTCGAAATTTAGTATCGGCGTTGCAGTTGTGCACGACTCTGCAACGAACGCTAGCGAAGTGACACGCGTTTGCTCGTTTCGCTCTTTCCTTCGCCACGCTGTGTTCGTCGGCTCGTCTGTCCACCTCTCCGAATGCTCTTCCTCAGCGTCTGAGGTGAAAACACAAGGAGCGCGCGCATCTGCTAGCAGTGGAGCACGCGAGCGTCTGTGGTGAGTATCGTGGGACTTGTCGAATTTCTGCGGCACATACGTGCGATAGGAGTTTTGTGCTGACGGCACGAAATTTTCAGACCAACGAGAGGTATACAGCATCGCTGTAAAAGGCAGCATGTCCTGCAAACCGTTCAGTTGGCCTCCCAGCAATGACAGCTCGTTGTGTATTTGTGTATACAGTGCATACATGCACAGCCCCGTTCACGTCTGTGTAGAGCGCGCGAGCAGCCGGTTTTTGCTCTGCGGGGCGATACCTTGAGGCAGTTTCGGGCTCTGACGTGGTCAGCCTGACTACTAGGCCGTGCATGCGCCTGACACACCACGTCAGAGCCCGAAACTGCCTCAAAGTGTAGCCCTGCAGAGCAAAAACCGGCTGCTCGCGCGCTCTACACAGACGTGAACGCGGCTGTACAAACAAATGAACAAACCAAGCAGCTGATGCGTTCGTCCTGTAAAGAGCATGGAATATATATGGAACGTACACGCAAGGTAGAGCCTTGAGTACGATTTAATCTTTAGTTGTATTGCTACAGCTGCATAGCCATGCACTCTCGCTGCGAATGTGCACGAATTGGGGGGGGGGGGGGGGGGTAGTGCTTTTAACCCTATATAGTTGGCCTGTCACCATTCGACTGCATAATCGTAACAGCCGCCGGTTGCGAGTGAGCACCGAGCTCGATCTATAGTGAGGTAGCCCAAATTATACCTTTCGACACGCCTTTTACTTGTTTCACCGACTGACATCAGAATGACCGTGTCAATTTTTTTCTGCCTCCGTAAATGAAAGGAATAGAAGGTAATGTACGTCACCATCGACCATTTTCCATACATGTGCCCAATGGATGCAGTGGAAGTCTGAAGTCGCACTTTTTTCTGACACCTCTCAAGGCCACCTTCGCTCCTGGGTTTTCACTGCCTACTTCAATAGTTTTTTTTTTTTTGTTTACTTGGGATAACACTGTCAAGCATCAGCACCATGCAGTTGAGAGCTATCATTATGCTACTGCTGAGCACGAAGTCGTGGGTTCGCTTTCCGCCCGCGGCAACCGTATTCTGAAGTGGGCGGAATGCAAAAACGCTTGTGTAGTGCGTTTTCATGCATGCTAAAGCATGAACTCTACTCTCAACTGGTAAAACGTGATGCCGAGACACCGACGTCCCATTATCACCCGCTATCTGCGGGTGATAATGAGATAATTATCAAGCAGACATGCACACATTTGTCTCCCTTGCAAAAGCCTCTCAGCAGTCTTTTGATCAAAGAATCCTGCCGATATATTGGAAAATCGGTAACGTGGCCCCAATACGTGATTCTGCCATTTTACATCGGCTGTAGCTGGTTTTACGCGCAGGATTTCCTGCGAAGCCCAGTTGCTTCAATTTACTCATCATATGCACGCTGCTCTTGATAAACGCTAAGTTCGACTGCATTTTCTTGGATTTCGCGAAGGCTTTTGAAAAGTGTAATCCCGCCTTACTAATGCCTAAACTCTCCTTTCTAATTCTGGAAAGCAGATGATTTTTTCAAGGGCTCGTTTATCTTTGTTAGACACAATATTAATGAGAACTAACAGAGAATAACGCCAAGGAAAGTACAGGGGGTGTTATCTGTAGTATTTAGAATATAAATGTGAAGAAAGTAAAGTGGACAAAAAGATGACTTGCCGCCGGCAGGGACCGAACCTGCGACCTTCGAATAACGCGTCCGATGCTCTACCACTGAGCTACGGCGGCGGTCATCCTCCCGTCCACTTTCTGGGGTATATATGTTGATTGAAACCTAGGAGTGTTAGTTAGCGCCAATCGCAGCCATGGTGGCGAGTGTGGAACACTTTTTTGCCTGTTGGCGTCACGTAGCACGTGATCTTTTTACGAGTTGGCAGCTGACCAATAATCCCTCGCATACTACCTGAAGGCATTAAGTCTGCCAGGACGAGACCCTCGCTATGAATGAAGGAAAGCAGATGATTTTTTTTTCAAGGGCTCGTTTATCTTTGTTAGACACAATATTAATGAGAACTAACAGAGAATAACGCCAAGGAAAGTACAGGGGGTGTTATCTGTAGTATTTAGAATATAAATGTGAAGAAAGTAAAGTGGACGAAAAGATGACTTGCCGCCGGCAGGGACCGAACCTGCGACCTTCGAATAACGCGTCCGATGCTCTACCACTGAGCTACGGCGGCGGTCATCCTCCCGTCCACTTTCTGGGGTATATATGTTGATTGAAACCTAGGAGTGTTAGCGCCAATCGCAGCCATGGCGGCGAGTGTGGAACACTTTTTTGCCTGTTGGCGTCACGTAGCACGTGATCTTTTTACGAGTTGGCAGCTGACCAATAATCCCTCGCATACTACCTGAAGGCATTAAGTCTGCCAGGACGAGACCCTCGCTATGAATGAAGGAAAGCAGATGATTTTTTTCAAGGGCTCGTTTATCTTTGTTAGACACAATGTTAATGAGAACTAACAGAGAATAACGCCAAGGAAAGTACAGGGGGTGTTATCTGTAGTATTTAGAATATAAATGTGAAGAAAGTAAAGTGGACGAAAAGATGACTTGCCGCCGGCAGGGACCGAACCTGCGACCTTCGAATAACGCGTCCGATGCTCTACCACTGAGCTACGGCGGCGGTCATCCTCCCGTCCACTTTCTGGGGTATATGACCGCCGCCGTAGCTCAGTGGTAGAGCATCGGTCGCAGGTTCGGTCCCTGCCGGCGGCAAGTCATCTTTTCGTCCACTTTACTTTCTTCACATTTATATTCTAAATACTACAGATAACACCCCCCTGTACTTTCCTTGGCGTTATTCTCTGTTAGTTCTCATTAATATTGTGTCTAACAAAGATAAACGAGCCCTTGAAAAATCATCTGCTTTCCTTCATTCATAGCGAGGGTCTCGTCCTGGCAGACTCTTAATGCCTTCAGGTAGTATGCGAGGATTATGGTCAGCTGCCAACTCGTAAAAAGATCACTGGCAGACTTAATGCCTTCAGGTAGTATGCGAGGGATTATTGGTCAGCTGCCAACTCGTAAAAAGATCACGTGCTACGTGACGCAACAGGCAAAAAGTGTTCCACACTCGCCGCCATGGCTGCGATTGGCGCTGACTAACACTCCTAGGTTTCAATCAACATATATACCCCAGAAAGTGGACGGGAGGATGACCGCCGCCGTAGCTCAGTGGTAGAGCATCGGACGCGTTATTCGAATGTCGCAGGTTCGGTCCCTGCCGGCGGCAAGTCATCTTTTCGTCCACTTTACTTTCTTCACATTTATATTCTAAATACTACAGATAACACCCCCTGTACTTTCCTTGGCGTTATTCTCTGTTAGTTCTCATTAATATTGTGTCTAACAAAGATAAACGAGCCCTTGAAAAAAATCATCTGCTTTCCTTCATTCATAGCGAGGGTCTCGTCCTGGCAGACTTAATGCCTTCAGGTAGTATGCGAGGGATTATTGGTCAGCTGCCAACTCGTAAAAAGATCACGTGCTACGTGACGCCAACAGGCAAAAAAGTGTTCCACACTCGCCGCCATGGCTGCGATTGGCGCTAACACTCCTAGGTTTCAATCAACATATATACCCCAGAAAGTGGACGGGAGGATGACCGCCGCCGTAGCTCAGTGGTAGAGCATCGGACGCGTTATTCGAAGGTCGCAGGTTCGGTCCCTGCCGGCGGCAAGTCATCTTTTCGTCCACTTTACTTTCTTCACATTTATATTCTAAATACTACAGATAACACCCCCTGTACTTTCCTTGGCGTTATTCTCTGTTAGTTCTCATTAACATTGTGTCTAACAAAGATAAACGAGCCCTTGAAAAATTCATCTGCTTTCCTTCATTCATAGCGAGGGTCTCGTCCTGGCAGACTTACTGCCTTCAGGTAGTATGCGAGGGATTATTGGTCAGCTGCCAACTCGTAAAAAGATCACGTGCTACGTGACGCCAACAGGCAAAAAAGTGTTCCACACTCGCCGCCATGGCTGCGATTGGCGCTGACTAACACTCCTAGGTTTCAATCAACATATATACCCCAGAAAGTGGACGGGAGGATGACCGCCGCCGTAGCTCAGTGGTAGAGCATCGGACGCGTTATTCGAAGGTCGCAGGTTCGGTCCCTGCCGGCGGCAAGTCATCTTTTCGTCCACTTTACTTTCTTCACATTTATATTCTAAATACTACAGATAACACCCCCTGTACTTTCCTTGGCGTTATTCTCTGTTAGTTCTCATTAATATTCTCTCTAATTCTAGTGATTTCTCTCGATTATTTTTTAGATGCGAAGCATCTTATGGCGGAGTTCAATCCGGTGGTGGTGGTGGTGGTTGTGTGTGGCGTGACCACCCTTACTGCGCATGCGCATACCCTCTCCCCACACCCCCTCTACCCCTTCCCCCTCTTCACTCCCTTTCCCCCTCTCCACTCCTCCTCCCCTTTCCCCTCTCCACTCTGAAACGTGGGCTCGACATGCCGAAGCGCTGCGTCGTATTGCCTCATGGTACCCTTTAGCGGGGGATGGTGTGATTTTTTTTACCAAACCTCTATCAGTAACTCATAATTAACGCTCAAGAGGCACCTCAAATTAGAGCATCATCGGGAGTACCACCAAGTTCACTTTTCGGGCCTGCCCTTGCTTTTAATATACATTCAATGATTTGCCGCAGTCCGTCTATTGTCCTACACATCTGTGTGCCGACGACTGTGTACTTTACAGACAAATACGTTGCGATAACGGTAAATATATCTTGCAGAGGTACTTGGCTCATGAATTGGCTAATAATTGGCTCATAAATTTAGATCGTAACAAATGCAAACTAATGGTGGTCTCTTGGCAGTACGAAGGCTCCCCATCGTATCGACTAGGTTACATTGAACTCGAGCATACCTCATCGATACTTGTGCGTTACTATAACATACAGTGTAACATGGAAAACCCATATTGAAACGATCAGTAACAGTGCTAACCATACGTTGGGACACTTGCAGCGTGATTTCAATATTGCTTCTCTGCTAAACTCTCGTGCGCTCTAAACTAGAATGTGCTGCCGGAATCTCCGCCACACAACACAACTAATTAGGCCTCTTGAACTAAATCGAGATAAGGCCACTTGATTCATATTCTGTAGCACAGCTTATCACGTATAGTAAGAATAAACCTCACTCGCAATATTTTTCCTTTGCCATTTTCATATGGTTTTTCATCATTCGTCGCTGCGTACCCAGCTTACCATGCCACCGACTTAAGGTTCAAGGCATTTTCTGGAACAGCAACACCTTTTCTTATCATTTACTCATACCACACACACACTAACGATTGCAACCACCTGCCTGCCGACGTCGTTCTTATTTCTGGTCATTCACTTCCCCGCTCCTTTCTGTGTACCCGTCTCGCGATGCGTGCAGTTTCTCTCTCTCTCTCTCTCTCTCTCAATATTCCTTTTACGATTATTGCTGACCCGAAGGTCGCGGGATCGAATCACGGCCGCGGCGGCCGCATTTTCGATGGAGGCGGAAATGCTTGAGGCCCGTGTACTTAGATTTAGGTGCACGTTAAAGATCCCCAGGTGGTCGAAATTTCCGCAGACCTCCACTACTGCGTCCCTCATAATCATATCGTGGTTTTGGGACGTTAAACCCCTGTAATTATTATTATTATTATTATTATTATTATTATTATTATTATTATTATTATTATTATTATTATTATTATTATTATTATTATTATTATTATTATTATTATTATTTTACATGTATAATTTGTCGCTAATATTACATAATGCCATACATCCGTTCTCTTTATTTTTCATTCTTTGCGTACTCCCTTCTTCAATGCTTCGTTGATTGAGGATATGTCAAATAAATGAATGAAAAGTACGGTGTCCTTCACAGCTCACCGTGCAGCGTCGCGGCATTAAGAGTTCAGAATTTAATTTTAAGCACCGTGCGGGCCATCCTATCAAAAGAGACTAGCCTGTAACACAAGCTCACTGAAAGCGTTTCCGGAGAAAACGATACAGACTCATGCCGTGTCCCGATAAAAGCTTGGCCATTGAGTGCCGCTAAAAGCTTTTTCATCGGTGCCACTTACTTACCAACGTATATCGAATTTACGCAGAAAGCATCTCGCCAGAAGTGATGCAGATCGGTGTGGGGCTCCATTTCACGGTTTTATGTGTGATTATACAGCTTACAAAACCCCTAGCAATTTATGTAAGTGTCGCCCCGAAGTGCCATTAATTAAACACATCCGGCTACACATTCATGCTAATCTGCAGATCCTTCTTCTCCGTGTGAAGGGGTATGCACGTGCCATACATTTTTTTTTTCTATTCAATATGCACTCACCTAAAATCTGAATATGCCCTCTTTGTGAAGTTTAGAACAAGTAATTATATTTCGCTGTGGTGTCGCACGTAAAAAAAAAAAGAAAACGAGGTCAACATAGTACGACAGTACAATGTGCCACTGGAGATAGCCGCTGTTAACAGAGACATTGTAAAGACAAACTAAAGCAACGCGTTGTTTACGGTGCGCCAAGCGAGCGGAGCAGTAAGTGGTAGCTCAGAAAATAGCGCATACGTGGGCGTCTAGATTTTAACCAAAATATTTCCTTCGTACGCGACTACCACATAGAATGGCGGTAGGATAAAGGTCAAGCAACGATGACATCATAAGGCAGTTGTAAGGCGATGCAGAAGTGCGGCGTACTGAGCTGGTTGGCACATTATTAGAACGGGATCGAACAGGACATCATACAGGACGAGGTGAGGGCGTCTGCCGTCCTGTCTAAGGCGCTGTTCCATTCCGTTCTAATGAGACGCTATGTATGATGAGTTCAACGATAACAAGGAAACACAAGTTGAGAATTTTTTTTTTTTTTTTGGGGGGGGGGGGTTGTAGCATTTGCATGCTACTCGCCATTTATGGCAAGTGTATCTTGCTTTGTGTAGCTCAATTTCTCCCGCCTGACCGTTCTGGCGAAGCAGCTAAAATTATGGAATGCCTAGGTATACAGTACCCGAATTGTAGTAAAACAACCACTTCAATGCTTGATACATCCGCTCTCGGCTTTCAAGAAATGCACACGGTGGTACTTTCACAGGTGGCGATTGTTAACGTTAGCCCTGAGTGTCCAAAAATCCAAGTGACGATTCACGCCAAACACCCTATAGGCCCGTATAAGTGACGTCACGACTCTCTCTAAAAGAGAAGCTCGACCCTTGCCACTTCAATGCGTCTTGGTAGCAGCGTATAATCTCCGCATCACTCGGCTGGGTACTCCAAAGTGCTTCGTCGAGGGAAGGTTCACACCCCAGCGGAGTACGAGGAACGTGAGCGGTATAAGCGCGCCGAGGGCATTCGTCATCATTTCGTGACGACGAGCGCCTCAGTCGCCTGAAGCACGCGCTGCCCAACTGGAATGAGAACGAATCGCGGATCAGCGAACGTGAACGCTTCAAATCGCTTAAATCAATCAAGCAGTGAACCAGTCAGCACTGTTAATCAAACATTTATTGATACAATTCCAGAGTAATGTGCGATCGCGCTCAGTATTAGCTACAGCGCTCGAGCAAGTTGTATACCTCTGGGCGCGATAGCACATATCTTAAGTACCATATATAGTGTGACATGCATTGCGTAATCACCTCTAACACTTCAATGTAATACAAACTTTTTTTTTTTGACAAATGAGGAATAAAGTGACGGAGAGACGTATGGCGAGATACTCCCTACTTCGTGATTATGCGTGGTATGCATAAAACACGTACTTCCTTCGCGCAGTTATCGCCGCGTGTATTGCTTCGTTCGCCGCCATCCCTTCGTTGCTCTCAGCACTCGCACGAGCCAAAGTTAGCCAGCAGCATCCATTATGTCAAACATGGCAGCTGAATTTTTTGTTCCTTCAACCAACTCCGGTGGACGCGTGATAACGTTTCTCCTGTGAGCAGCTTTTAGCATGCAAGCGACGGTACTTCTGTCACGTTCTGCTGCTAAGCACGCGTTAGGGGGTTCATTTCCGCGGCCACTCCGTTCTAGTCGGTGCAGAGTGAAAAAAGAACGAGAAAAAAGCTCGTGTACCCTGGTTTTGGTGCACGTCAAAGAACAGCACGCGTTTAGATTATTCGAGATTCTCTCATTGTGACCCGCCTCATAATGAGGTTATGATTGTGGTGCCTATGTCCCCAGATTTCGAGCACGAGGATCCCAGATAATCAAAATTTAGCACCTTCGGTGTCTCTCACCAATCATTGAAATAATAATAATAATAATAATAATAATAATAATAATAATAATAATAATAATAATAATAATAATAATAATAATAATAATAATAATAATAATAATAATAATAATAAATAAAATGAATCTTCTCTTTCATTTATTTATTTTTTTGTGAAGGCCATGTGGGCAAAGCTTCTCAGCTGAGAAAGGCAGTCAGTCGGATGACAACAAAGCTATTTTGCCTACCTCTCCGCTATTCTGCGCGTCGTCGTCGTTAGGCGTCTTGCTGAGTAGAAGCTGTCGATACTCTAGCCGCCATAGTGTCGGTGCCGGGGATACGATGCATAGTACGATCATTTTCGGCTGGCCTCGCATGACTCAGCATGCACCAGAAGCGTCGGCGTATACATCTCACAGCGTATCTGGCACTGTACCAAGCTCTTGTTATCTTCGCACACTACCAGCTACGCTTGCAGCCGTCTACTTTGGCGGCGTACGGATCGGGCGAAATTTTGATAATGTGATCGGCCCTGAATACAACGTATAACTTTGACTGGAGAGCCTTCGTATGATTGTAACGCTCCTGACAGTGCGTATATGCATGGAAGCACCACACCTTTGTTGTTCAGGGCTGATGACAGTTAGGAACGCGTTCGTCGTCGGAGGTGGTGCGCCGTGGGCTCTGTCGGCGTATCGAAGCTTAGCTGACAGCCAATTCCAGTGCACGTGCAATGTGACCTGCGTATTCTTATTTTTCTCTTTAATGGTCCTTCGTGCACCTTGCTGGCTTCCGCTGAACTGATTTACCTCTAAAAACACCCTGCAGTCGTTAAACCTCACGGTTTGTTTAACTTTAACTTTAAATTCGGTGGAATGCTCTGCAAGTTACTGTTGCTTTCGAGGTAGTGGTACAACCAGCGATTTGGCAATCAGCAATGATGGTGGGCTTTTTACACATTTGCATTATCCACTTGTAGGAAATAACAATGGACATTTATGTCGTTCCGTCACTTACGTCAGTCGTTGATACTGTGGTAGAGTGCATTTCGAGGGTGCACACACAAAACGTACTGAGCTTCACAACGTGGACTTAATGCGACCTTTTCTTGAGTTTTCTGAGACGTCGCAGAGTCAACGTAAAACGTGCATGGGCCGCACCAAGGTGCCTGCAGAAAATTCAGGAACAAAACTGTCATTTCGTATAACACCTAACTTGGATAGAGGTGTGACCGCTTCACTATTTTTTAATGTTATAGGCGAAGCGCACTGAGATCCTGCTATCGTATTCTACATCTGATGAGCGTGTTTTGTTTGTGACGGGGATTGCTGACACACAAGAATTTCAGTATTCCTGGCCGATTCGGCTGCTATTTTGTGGTAAGACTGAAAGCGTACCCGGCGCCGTCGTGCAAGTATGTCGAATGCGCTCGCACGTTCTTTTTTTTTTTCCCGAGTATGGCATCTCAACGGTCGATACAGTATTAGCAAGTCCAGTTGTATGGTACTCTCACAGGCGCGCAAGTGCAATGGCTATACGAGCTGCAGGGTTGTGTGAAGCTCCACTCTCAAGTTCCACGTTCAGTCGTCTTGATAAAATGTCTCGTTACGTGCCGCTTTTCAAATGTGATAAACCCACATGTCTTCACTAAGAAAATAACGTGGAAATGCGAGAAATATTTATCAAGCTATTCGTTTAAGTAAACTTGCATACGTAACACTTCTTTAGACGATTGATTGATTGATTGATTGATTGAAGGCGCTGGCATTTGCGATTAGTACTGACTGGACTACATTAAGAGCGTGCGTCGTACTTGTTTGCGCGAGACATTCGTGGGCTCTGTTAGAAAGAGAACTCTTCAACTTTATTTCACCGAACGCAAGACTTAATTTTTTATGTTAATAAATACGCAAAAAGGGGTAGCCGTTGCCAGAAAATGGTGACAGCTCCTCCGTTTATTTTTGTTTAAATATTTAAAAAATAACGGTTGATTCAGTGTGATGGTCCGCCCAAGAAAGCTGATGGTGAAGTGAATACTGCGTGCTTAGGATAGCCGTGTGTTCCACATATGCATGACAAAACACGACCTACTCATGTTGCTTCGATAAAAGAAATGGTCTACCGGGCCCTCTGACAGGCGTTTTTGATCGAGGGAGAAGCCCCTCTATGGGAAAGTCGGCGCCGATGCGCAGCAGTGGATGGCGTAGCTAAGGTGCCGCCGGCGGGAGGCAGGCTCCGCTGCACCCGCGCAGCCACACGAAAGAGGGATCCCATTTTCAACGTAGGAGAGCGCTCTGCAACAGCAGCAGCAGCGGTGGCGGCGGCGGCGATGGCAGCAGCGGCTCCCATAATCGAAGAGCGTTCGCGGATTCTGACGCGCGCGCGACCCAGAGAGTGCAGCGACTCGCACGGCTGAACGCTTCCGGAGCCCAGTCGAGCCGCCGGCTTCCCTTCCTCATCCAGCACCACATCGAACTCGGGAGAGGAGCGATGGGCTGCTCCGGCAGGTGACACGTCTCCTGTAATCCGTCCCGCCGTTCCTTCTTCGCTCCCCCGGCTTTTCGTATAGTTCTCGTTTTGTGGAGCAGTATTTCAAGACCATCGGCGTTTGCCGCTGTCGCAACATAACGAGACGATCAAGTCCGAGCGCTCCTTTTCTGTTTGTTTACATGACACACTTTTTAACGGGGCCGATAAATGTGCGTCACAGCTTCTGCGGATGCCCTGCAAGACTACTTAGTACTCGACAGGCAATGCATCTGTGTGCGCGCCGCTCCACTTAACCCACTTTTTGAGCAAATCTTGTGCGTTTCTCATGGATCGTAGTTCTTGTGCGCATGCCGTGCATGTGCAACACACATTACGCATGGCTGATGGAAAAGAATGGCGAACAACGCTGGCGTTTTTGGCCTGCCATACACTAATCGCGGTTCGCCCTACCCATCGGAGACAAAATTAGCCCGGACGCACTGAAGGCCTCCCCTTGTGTGGTCGCCTCACTGCCCCGGGAGTGCGCTTGCCGAGGAGAGGGAGGAGTGCGGCGGCGACGTGACATTCCAGGGGGAAGCAGCGGCGGCGGCGGCGGCGGGAGGAGGTTCAACATGGAGTCAGCGGCAGCGAGGAAGCCGGCGGCTGCGTCGCGCTCAGGCGCCGATCGATGGGAGTTTGGCCCGAGCCATAATCCCCCCCGCGCTTCGGAACCCCCCTCCGCCGCTGGCCTCGCGGCGTTCCTAACCGGCAGCGCACCGCCACCCTCTCGGCAACCTCCAGCACATTCCAGGCCGGCCACGACGCAACAAGACGCGCCACCAAACTGCGCCCACGCGCACGCTCGGTGTGTGTGCGTTCATGCGCACGTGCACGTGCGGCTGGCTCATGCTCTCACCCGCCGCCATGCTACCAGTTTCGACCCCCCCCACCCTTACCCTGATTCTCGCGAGAGCTCCTTTTTGCGGGCACCACGTTCCTCCTACTCAGTCTCATCGAAGAAAAAACGCGAGCAACTCCTTCGCAATCTCACTCTGTCGCACAGGCTGATGGAAACGATAGCACAAAAAATCGGAGACTTCAGCGCGCACTTTCGATTGAAATGAAAGCTGAAGGCGCACTGCATGTACGTAAATTTGAAAAAGAGTTGGAAATGCTAGATGATTAATTCCGAGCTTGGCACGCGCAATTCAGTATTTCCATCGTATTCCCCAAGGGACCATTCGCTTTCTGTGATAATCTGACCATAACTTTACATTTCGCAAAGGAAAAAGTGACGACATGACAGTTAATTGGGACTGCGGAAAGAAAAAAAAGGTTTGAATCGAAAAATAATGCGTCTTCGTCTCGCATGAAAGGCACTGAGCGAAAACGCACGTGCACGCATGGTGAAACTCGCGAAAACTCTCATAGTGCGGCGCCTTGGGAATTTCTCTGCACCATGGCGTTCGAGGCAAGTGCATTGTTTCTTTGTTCTGGATACTTTCTGACAGGAAACCGATTCATTGGTTGCCTGAGTGAGAGCAGTGACAAGCCATTAGCAGCAGTGACAAATACGTAGCCTTATTAGTCATTACATACCAAGGTATTGCACCACGGACTCGATTACGAGGCACACCGGAGTAATTTTGACTATTTGGGGTTTCATTAGGGTGCACCCAAAATGCGGTACAAGAGCGTTGCTGTATTCCACGCTGTCGTCACCTGCATCGAACCCGCTACCTCAGCCAGTGAGCTGCAGGTGAGCCACGGCGAAAAGACGTAACACGTGGTACCCTATAGACCTGCCTTGGGGAAATTTAATGAGTACAGTGCGACACCGGAACGCCTAGAAACAACGTCCCTTCACTACGAAGGAAGGTGGCGCTTGAGGAACGCAATGACGGGCGCATAGCACCAGCGAATGTTGGCAGAGTCTGCCATTTTCATTTCTCCAAATAATATGGCAACCATGAAAGTTGTCCCATCTGCTACTGAGAGCATAATGACCCACAGTGGTCATTGGTCTCGCTAGTGGACTTTGCAGCTTTCTCAGCGCAGCCGTTGCCTGTAATGCCACGGTGGCTTACCAGCTGGCTAAGTACGTTTTTTTTTTGTTTTTTTTTATATTTTCCATAGTGTGGCCGTAAGTTTTGTTAAAACTAGTTCCTCGTGGAAACTGTGGCGATATACTAATTGTGCCTTTGTACGATCGCTTTAAAATTGCATTAGGAGATGAATCAGTGGAACAGCTTTTTTATGGATGTCGCGAACAGTGTCACCTACCCGCGCAAGTTGTCGACGGCGCGGTATGTGGGTCTTCAAGCTTGACATAAATCAATAACGTACGGTCGCACCCTCCCGTCGCGCCTGCTCAGCCGCAGTTGCAAAACAGCCGAGCCACTCAGTAAGTGCGCTTACGGTCACAATATTGGCCACAGAAGAAAAAAATCGGGCCGCATTCACAAAACTTCCCTTTCGTAAGTGCGTTTTCCCAGCGGTCAGCCAGCTTCACTATAGTGATATGTCCCGCATCGTGATTGCCTGAAATATTCTCTTCCGAAAAATTTTAGCGCAAGACGTTTTTTGTGGGTACGGTCCCATGTCAGAACTCAGACAGCTTAAAACCTAGTTACGGCAAGTTGGTACCCTCCCTCCCCCTCCACCCAATATAAAAGTGTCAATACTGGTTTTAATGCTACCAGGTGAACACATATTCTTTGTTCAGAGCGTTATTGAAACTCTACTTCAACGTTCGGTGCAATGAGCAGCAAGTGGATATTGATTATCCGAAAGCGGTGATCGCGACGAGCGTTCAGCGTTGTCTTAAAGTGTGACAGGACAGGGGTGGCGCCCTAGCCTGTCGTCTCTTTTTTCTTCCTCGTTCTCAGCAGCGCCCCAAATATTTCTTTAGGTTATGCGCCAACTCGCCTAAGGTTTCACTATGTGTTGTCCTAAAATGTCCATTTTTCCTTTTCAAATTTTCCTACCAGCGCGCTGCACGCGAAAGTGAATATGCAGAGACCAAGAGAGAGAGAGAGAGAGAGAGGGAAAGAAAAAGGGTTAAAAAAAGCAGGGGAAGCAACGTACAGTGCGCCGAATAAGGGCACATCGCTCTGGTTAACTTTTCTTTTTCTTTTTTCATTTGCACCCTCAAAAATAAATAATAAAGAAAAACGACTGAAATTGCTTTTTTTTAGTCCAGCTCGCGCAAGTTTTAGCTTTTCCCCGGAATTTCGCTCAACGCGAGAAAGTGCTCGGTGCTCCGTGCCTTCTTCATTTTTGTCACACAGCTGCTCACTGCGTGCTTCTCGCGTAACGGAGAATGCGTTGCGCGGAATGTCTCCCAAAAACGAAAGGAATGCGCCATTGTGAGTGCGCCAAAGTTCACCGTCGGAGCACAAAGGGGAAAGAAAATGACACCGGCTGTGCTTTTCTGCGGCGGTGGATTCCCGAAACAGTGTGGCCGAGGAAGTCGATAGGAGAGTGTGCAGCGTCACCACGAGGGGAACTGCATTCCTTGTTCGGCACCGTGGTACGCGCGACGCGGGGAAACAAGAATGTTCATGATGAGACCGGCCGGCGTTGGCTACGTTTTCACGCTGACGATGGCCTGCCCAATGTGGGCCACGGTGTTTTCTTATGTCGCCGCCATCAGCGCAGGTAAATATATATATATATATATATATATATATATATATATATATATAATATATATATATATATATATATTATATATATATATATATATATATATATATTATATATATATATATAATACTTTCTTGCGACAACCTATATTGCTCTGTTTTTACGTACTACGTCCCATTCCAAACCGTTTGTACAACCTTCCCAAGGAAAAATAAATTGCAACAATGCTTACAGTTCAACCTCGCGGAGGCCTAGGAGCTCTGAAAGCTAAGAACACTAAACTACAGTACTACACTACAGGCAGGGATCTCACTTTCTCACGAACAAGGCATCACTAAAAAAAAAGGATAAAACTTTATTATGTGCCCAAGATGGAGTAAAAGCGGTCACTGCCTGGAAGTAAAGAAGACGGAGAAATCGAAAGAACCACCCTCGACGAGGACTTGAGAAGTGCTCAGCGCTGTCCGCGTCTCTGCGCACAGGAGCGCAGAGCCCAGCTGCGCACTGCCCTGCCTGTGCGGCGGCCAATCACCCAGCCGCCTCCTTTCTCCGTGCGACGGCGGCGCGCAACTTTCGCAACTGCACGGCCCCCCCTTTCTTCATTGCAAGATCGAAAGCAGAGCCGAGTTGTTGGCCCACCAACTCTGTTGTGGCTAGACTGGAAGAGATCTGTTTGCGCCGATTGGAAATGTCTCTGGCGTCGTTCGGCGACGCCGCATTAAAGCGTCTCACGCAGTATACGTGAGAACGAAATAAATGTCTAACGTTTAGAAAGGGCGTCTCTCATAATCAGAGCGTGGTTTTGGGGCGTTAAACGCCAACAATTATTATTAACGTTTAGGAAGACTTTAAAGCGCGGCAGCTTTTATGACTGCTGGTTTGCAATGCCTAAAAACGAGTAAGAGCCTGACAGAACGGGAAGAGCACATATTTCACATCGCATAGGGAACCCAAGCTCAAGTTCGGGCGCGACGCTCGCGCGGCCGAGCTATGCGTTACTGGGGATAGACGCTGCCGGCGAAGGCGGTTTGTCGCCGGATTTTGCAGCGGCTGCGACAAGGACACGTGCGCGCATGCGCCTTCATTCGGCCCGGGGCACTGCTAGTCAGCGATAGCTACATTGCGACGCACCACAGATGCAATCCGAGAGCTCTGCGCGTGCGTGAAAGCGGGGGCAGCAGTGTTGTGGCCGTGTATATTCCAAGTTGCGATAAGAGCAGTGGCGGCGCGGCGCTCGACGTTGGTTTGGAAGCCTATAGTCAGAATAGTGTGCAGCGCGTGCGCTCATGCAGACGCCGATGGTCTTGTCCTGATACGGGCACCCTATGAAATATTTCAGGCAGTTGCACAGCTGTGCGAAAACGCGCTTATATAATACGATCGCAACGACTGGTTCTTAAAAACGCACTTGTCGAAGTTTGCTGTCCAATGTAGACGAGCGTATGAGCGCTAGCGAGAGATAATAAAACGAAAGAAAGGCACGGAGGTCAAAAAGAATTGTAGCATCCGGTTTGCTACCCTACACTAAGGGCAGGGGGAAAGGGAAAGAATGAAAGCGGAGAGAAGAGCAGTCGCGCAATGAAACACGGACCAGACAACCGCCGCCGACAACGATGACGTTAATAACGATTAGTCATTGAGCCGTTCTTGAAGGTTTATACAAATGGGAACAAAAACACTATATAATGAATATGTTGCTTCTTTTTTTTTTTGTAATATATATTGACCACTTCGCTTCTGCCGACGGCTGGACTTCTTCAGATTTTTTTTTCTTGAAATCGCTCTCCACCATCTTCTATTTATGATTTCCAAATTTTAAAGCGTTTAGCTTTGTTTGTAAGCTGCATGCCACATGTTTTTTAGGAGGGCTGGGGGCATCTTTGCTTAGCTTGGGAGATTGCTAAAGTTTGTAAGAGTCTACAATATAACCAAATGCATTTAAGACAGTTGTACGGAACACGCTACAATATCTTCTAGATGTCGTTAAATAGAACAATAAGATTCTCGGTTTAAATCAATCACTACGGTGCATTTTCGTTCCGATGAGCTTTAAATCTTGCAGGTCGTCTAAATGTCCTTAAAAAAAAAGCATATGCGATGCCAAACGCATGAAGTGAGCGTTCGTAAAAAAAAAAAAAGGAAGGAAGGAAGAAACAGAAAATGCACGCGACCTTCTACCGTCGTCTCTTTTGGTATAGCGTTTTACTGCGAGGCCAAACCAAAAGAGCGTCGCTTAAGTGACTGCTCGCATGGCGCTTTACTCAACGGCGGCTTTTGTGGCTTCATCGAGGCATAAAAAATGACAAACTTCCAAGGCCAATGCATACGTTCTTTCTTGGTTGGATGGCGACAGGATGGCTTGGCAGAATTCCATGTGTGTGTCCGGTTTTCCGTTGGCTGTCTTTTGCGATAAGTTCTTTGCGCCACAAATCTGTAAACTGATTAAAAAGTACTAACTGCCCCGAGTGCGAATGGCTGTGTTAGCAACTCCTTTGTGCAGAAAAGCATTACTCACATCGCTGCTGCGATGTGAGCTGGATGTCACACGTCCGCAGAAAGAGAAAGAGTTATCCCTAAACTAAGGTATGAATTGCACTGGAGAGACATTCTCCCCCCCGCCCATTTTTTTTTAAGCTCGCGTCAAAAGCAAACAATTCAAAGCGCAAATAAGTTGGTGTTGGTACTATTCAAGTCACTAAAGGGAAACACATCGGAGTACGGAACCTGAAGCCCCCACAGGCACTGTATCGAGTGGCACACTTCCAGTCTGCGCTGCACATGATGCACCGCAAGCGAATACTTTCGAAAGCGAAAGGACGATAAAAGCCTGTTGTCTATACGCTGCAAGGCTTATCATGGCAAGCGCAATAGCGTGCAAGCATGTATACGAAACTAGCGTGGCGCAGCTGCCGTCACTCATCATTCAGTTTCCTTTATATACAGTACACGAAGAAAAATCACAAGAAAAACACAAGTAACGAAGAAAACACGAAGAGAAATCAGAAGTAACGCCGCTGCCGTAGCGCATGTATTTACTATCCTCAGGTCTCGTGGTCGGTATTCACCGAGGAGCAGCGCACAGGTTGCGCGTCGCCAATTGCACTTCCCCATCAACATTCGATCAAAGACCGGGCGCCGAATCAGCTTTTGGGAGGATATATCTGAAGCAGCACCCTGATTCTCTGAAGGAGGCCTGTAGTCTATGGGTGAAAAAAGTGTAGGCGAGAATGGGAAAGAGGCATCTCCTGGGTTCATAATCACAGGCTCTGCTCGGTGTATGGCTCTCAAGTGGACGGCAGAATATCAGAGCCTGACCGCAATCCCAGATGGCATCGACGAGTGCGGCCGTCCAAGTGCCGACGATGCTCGTCGCTGTTACGATGCCACGAGGGACGTCAAGGCGTTCCCCAAGCGCGGCTCAATCAGGGCCGGAAACGGCGGGCAGGCTGCCAACATGTGCCGCTCTCGGCGCCGACTGGAGAAGGCCGCGGGCTCGCGCTTACGCGTTTCAATAAGCCTCAGAGCCGGCTGCCCGATCGATGCCAGTGCGGCCCCGCTGCAATCAGCCAGCGAGCGTCTTCAGCTGCCCGGCACACGCCTTTTCATTTTGCCATTGCGCGCCGACAGACGACGCTCTCGAGCGGCTTCCTTTCGGAAACCTGCGCTGGGCCAAGGGAAGGAGGCCCGTGGTACGCGCCGCAACAGCCGCTCGCCGCCTCGCACGTACGCGCCTCATTTCTCCCGAAACGCTGAGCACAGCGGATAGCTCGTTGCTTTTCAGCGAACGCCGCAATATCGCACGGTAGGATAAATTTTCCTCTCTGTTTGCCGGCCAGATGGTGGCCTAAATCAAACTCGAGCTGATGCAGGTATTGTTTCCACCTTCAAGGTCATGCTTCAGTTGGCTTGCACGCCGAGGCAATGAAAGATTTGGTCAGCTCCATAAAAAAATGGAGGAAGAGAACTCCTTCGCACATCGGATCCACGTTTTCGCGCGTTATTTTCCTGTGTCGGTCTCTTTCGTCGTGCTATTCAATTCCTTATTCCGCACGTTTGTAGTTTTTTTTTATAAACGAGGCAAGTTGATCGCACGATAGAGCCGTTGATGAAATAATATTAACAGCCCGAAGCACCGTCTAAATTATACAGGTACGTCGATACGTAATGCGCTCCACTTCACCATCATTTTTATATGTATGGCCGCCGCTTTTCACGAACTGCAGTCTGCCTTGTGCGCAAGGGAACGCCGACTTTTCCAGAGCATATGTTTCCTTGTACCCATCCATACTTTATCACTCCTGTTCCATTTCACGGTTTGTGCCCGCGGAAGAAAATGAAACCTTAATCACTTCGCAAGATAAAGCTTTCGCGGTGGTTTTGCGGCACAGAAAATGAAGTTGTTGCGTGGGGTATAAAAAGTATGAGCACAAGAAACCAACAGTTCAAGATACAGTGCAACTGTGACCTCTTTTCTCAACGGGAAACATACAGCCCCTGTAACGCAGATGTTCCATAAGCTTACGTATTCTGCAAGAGGCTGTGTTTATAGACGAAATTGCCTTGTATACTTCGTCATATTGCGACAAACCGCATGACGAAGTCTACAGGCAATTTCGTCTCATTACTTCGATCTCTTCTGCACCCATGGTAACTCACGATGTGAAATCAGTTAAGGAACATATGACACCGTTTAATAAAAGTTTGACTTAATGCCACATGTATAACGATTACTGAAGTGTGCGTACAGTCGTGCAGGGTTCCGTGCTCGTACGACAACTGCAGGGGACTGGCTCCAGCATCACTTGGTCGTAAAATATGCCGCTAAAGGCCGCAAACTGTTTCATATAGCATTTTCTATCGATATCACTGTGACACAAAACGATGAGGAACGCCGACGTATAACGTGACTCATTTTGTGACAGATGTCGCGAAGGTGGACAACAGGGTTTCTATCGCAAGCATACTCGTGCATGTAACCGCAACTGCAACATGTGTTCTCGAGTAGTACAAACAAGTTAATTAGCGAATTTTATTTGACGTTTAACTGTCCTTCAGCGTGATTTGCCATGCGGTTAACTGTCTCTCGAAGTATAATCCATGACTGCATTGGGCAAAATAGCACCACTACATACACGTGTAGATTTCCGCGGTTGACTCCGAGTGAGCCTCCACCTCTGCACTGGTTAGAAATGGAGGTGGGTCGGCCCACTGTGTGTGCGCCACGCCGACACTGCGAGCGTAATAACGCGCTCTCCAATTCGGCGGCGGTCGCGACGGTCAGACGCGCGGTTCAACAATCCGCGGCGCCTGTTGGGCGCTCCGCGGGCCGGCTTCGCGCAGCTGCCACGAATGCGATCCTTCTTTCTTCCTGTCTTTTTCCCCCCTTCCAGGAGGTCTGCGCGCCCATTGTCAGCGCGCCCGGCGGGAGCGAACCGCACGCGCGATCGCAGCACGCCAGGGGAGGCGACACCGAGCGCTGCTCGCGACTCCAGGAAGCGGAGTGTGAAGGCGAGAAGCCCGGCTTCCAGCCGACAGGTGCATAACGCCCGCGTCTGACACGTTGTTGCGCATTCGTAATATGAGGCGACTGAGGCGCGCGTGGTTTAACTGCGACGCTGTCGAATGTGGAATCCACGCGAAGACTGGCGCCACAATGTTTTCCTCCAGTAAGCAACTCTCTTGTCTACTCAAGTGGAACCGTCACAAAGCGTTCTCTCTCCCGTCTCACGTGAAACACTTCCGAAGAACCTTCGGGTGTAATTACTCGCCGCACTTGTTTTCTCACATTATATCTCTACTATATTCATTACGACGAATTTATAGGAATTGCGTATATCAGTGTTTTCTTAAATTAATATTGCCGGCGCAATGTGAACAGTCTTTGTTGACAGATCACGGATCAAATTTCACCGATACAATAAATTGTCGCAATGGATACGCAGGAAATAGCTCCATTTCTGAAAGCTGTCATTCTTCCGACGGCTTGTAGTCGAAATTTGGAAATTTTTGTGGCACATTGCATCTACGTCGTCGGTACTCATTTTGCATTAAGATCAGAGCAAACGTCCACGCTAAATTCTGTATGATGCGTCCTTTACGACGAATAATTTCACAATAACTGCCCAGCTGTTCAACTATTCCAATGATATCGCATGTTATTCCATTCTTTAGGTTATAGTATTCGTACCTCAAATTGCACATTAGTGTGTGCTAATCTTAAAACGGGCTGTCTTAAGGACTTGAAATCACATGAGTTTGGGCATGTTGATCTAAAGAACTGCAGTCTACAGCGGCACAGGTAGAGCATGTATTATAAAAGTACATGCGTCTACATATTAGGCCCTAAAATTAAAACACGTAGTCCTGTAGAAAGCAGCGAAACATATCGCCTTCGAGTTCACTCTTGGATGTAGTACCTCGCCGTAAGCATGAAACCGGCCGCTACAGGGACGACGTCGATGTGAGTCAGGTCAGTATGTGACGCCAGACACCGTGTGCCTTATGCTGAAGTTGGGCTCAGGTCAGGCTACGGTGAGGTCCAGAAGTTGCCCTTTTTGTTCCCATAGCTGGACCGGCTTTCTGGAATCTCGCTCGGAACGAAACGTCCTGCGGGCCTCGATGATAGCTGCTGCTCTTTATCATTGTGTGGTCCTGAATAACTGCGGCATACATCCACAATTGGGGATCCGTCGTGAATCTGACAACGATGCTGATGATGATAAGCTTTGGTTTTCTGTCTCGCCTCTGTCCTCCGCCGCCAACGTTCCTATGATGCCCACATAAGACCCTTTGTGAAGAACACGTCGTCGTCTTTCCTCACAACTGTGAAACCTGACAGGAGTGCAATCAAGCCCGAATAGATGCTGAGCATGTAGAACTGTCTGTTTCTTTTAATATATAATATAGCAAGACCAGACCTCGGCTTGTGCTAGCTGAATCGTTTATTGTCCCTTGATGTGAAAAACTTCATCATTATTTATCATAAATATGCCAAAAGTACCTTCAATTTCTATTGTTCCTTAACGAAGTAGGCACCTCATTGGAAAGCAGAGATGGCTAGTAAAAGCTGAGCTGCCACGAGTGTTGTGTTGCCCTCGGTATATGCGCACTGTCTTGACTTGCATGCTCTGAGGTTGCCCACCCAAGACAACGCACCAGTCCGGTGAACCGTTGCTGCCCTCGCTATCGCTCGTGCGCGTCTCCATGTCGCCGAGGCCAGCGAGCTGTTGCATGTGGCCGGCACGATTTTCAGGCGCGAAGCGGCGAGCGCTTGCAAGGTGAATGTTTCATGAGCGTCGCGCCGTAACGCGTGGCTGGCCTGGGCGCGCGCGTGCGGTAGCGGTGACGCGGGCAACAAGCGAGCGCTCGCGGGGGAACCCCGAGCGCGGCGATGGCCCGGGGCGTACTCCAGAGGCTGCGAATGCGCCTGCCTGAAATACGACGTTGACAAAGCGCCGTTCGGAGCGCGCGGGCCACCCTCGGGGCGGCGGGCCTATTTGGCGCCTCTGTTTATCGTCCCGGCCGGAAGGAGCTTACACAGGGGCGTCCTCGTCGCAACGCAGCCCCGCCGGCGAGCGATAGGCACGCGAAAGTGGTATACGACCATCGCGACACTAATAGAAAACGATGCGCGCACGGTCTCCTAACGACCTTGTCAAGTGGCGGCGTGCGTGGAACGATAAGGGCGCCGCGCGCGCGCGCGCGTAAAAACGAGCACCCACCGTCGCGCGCTCACTCGCCAAGGCGAATCTGCGTGCGCCCGGCGGCGACCACGAAGACGATGCATTCGGAACGCGATCTGACGCGACGCCCGATGCGGCGGAACCAGCTGCGATAAAATGCTTTGGTCGTCATCGAGAGCACAAAGCCGAAAACGCGCGACCTTCAGCACGTCCGAGTTTCTGCTCCAATCGGCCGCCTTTCCCACGAGAGCGAGGGAAGCGAAGGTGCACTCCAAAAAACGCGCCCCGATACTCGTATTCCCTCGAGGCGAATGCGTTAGGTGTGCGGGGTGAACAACAACCGCAACAAAAAGAGAGCAAGTCATACAGGATGTAGCATTTATATTTCCGAGGAGGGATGCTCTGCTATTTTTTTTTTTTTCGAGCTTCAACGGCTCTGCACAAGACAGAATACGTGCCCTCGAGGTATAAGAAAGGCGCATCACCAGATTATCGGCGTAGAAATGCTCCCGTCTCTATCGAAGAAAGATCTTCCGGTTCCTGAATCTTCGAACGATACTTGCAGGGCATGGAATTCATTCTGTCGAACGCTTATCCAGGCAGTGTATGTCTCGGGAGGAAAAAAAAGCGTGTCACCCTACAGCCAAATCTCTAATATACGCTTGTCGCCCATCTTCGGAAAAGTGAGCGAGAAGAAAGGCCCATGAGTTTACGAATCTCCCCGCGCGATCCACTGCCTGCATTGAAATGGCACGCAAGGGGAACATGAAAACATTCTTCATTGATACGATTTTATAGCACGACGATAGAAAGGAAAACCATACGAATTTCTCGGTTTCTCAGCCGACGACAAAATTAGGCCTGGTCTGAGATTTCCATTGGAGAGTCCTGCTACAATCGGGTGGATAAACACTTTCCCTTTCAATGAACGTTCCTCCACGTTGCGGGATTCTTTAGAACGTATTTATCGTATATTCGAACAAGTCCGTGGTTTATCGTGGCATTCACTGTTGTACGCTACGGCATTCAACATTGTAATAGACTGCCGGTGACTAACATGAGTCGTTGCGTTCATTTATGTCAGCAATCAACCGGATTGGATTGCACGTCTTCGTGCAATCAACTCCCTTGCAATACCTTCGTCTCTTTCACTCCTTATAAATCTGGTAACCAATTCACACGTTGCGTGCGAGAAAATTTCGTTTACACTGTGACGCATACATTCGCGATGTGTAGATCGCAGGGTCCGAATGTCGCAGGGAGTAAAGTTCACTCGACCGCTTGGTATGCTTGAAAAAGCTTTAGAATTTTCTAGTTTCACTGACCTCTGCAAAATGTTTGCGAATTAAGGGTATATTTAAATGTACAGCAACTCGACGAAAAGACAGCAATACATGCATCTGGCACTTTTATGACACGGTTTTCGTTATTCCCGAACTAATACTCTGTCATTTAATCGACTTAATTTGCCGAGGCTTCGTTCGGGCAGAGCAACCAACCACTCTTTTACCTTGCTGCAACTTAATCTACTCCTAGTCGACGTACTTCAACACGCGGCATAGATCTCGGGTAGCTGTTGTATATCAGCCCGCATGGCAAAACTAAAGCGTGGAAAACATAAAAAAAAAAACAAAGCGACGAGTCACGGACAAAAACGATCTTTTTGTCAAATTTCATCGGTTCAACGCATCTCACGCTGTGTCGACAAAAGTAGCCAGTTCCACCGCCGGTGAAATACCTGAGGAAAAACATTAATTATAGAAGAGTGGAGAATAAAATGGTGGTCAAAAACATGCCTTGCTTTATTTCACTGCTTTACTTAATGACTTCCACTGAATTTCATGAGAAGTTCGTAAGCGTGCTGCAAGGGCCGAAACTTTTTTCGGGGATGCTTTATATATATATATATATATATATATATATATATATATATATATATATATATATATATATATATATATATATATATATATATATATATATATATATATATATAATATATATATATATATATATATTCAGGTTGCAACGACACTTGCTGGAATCCAGGCATGGGTTCAAGTTGCGTTCCTTTCGCCAGTCCGTCTGCTCCTCCGTTTCGGTAGGAAAAAAACACGCACGTGGGAAGGAATGGCGCCCGCTTGCTACACAGCTGGCACGTCGCGAGAAGAAGTATTGTCCTGTCGGTTTAGTTACACTGTTCCGCAGAGCAAGCGAGTAGCCAAAGGCTACACCATGTTTACGTTCCTGCCTCTTTAGCTCGCTTTCAGCGCTTAAATATAGTTACGACATGTCTAGCTTAGTCAAATAAGTCCACGCCTCTCTAGAAGCATTGGGTTTAGTTGCCTAGGCGACAGATTGATATCTACCAAAACTGTTGCATGTTGTTGTTGCATCGCATGTTGTTGCATCGCATGTTGTTAGCCTTGCCGGCATCCGGCTGCTTCTACAGGTACGTATAATATGGAAAGTTTAATCTTCTGATAGTCAAGCATAATTAGTCAGTACCCACTGCGATCACACGTAATATATCCCAGTCCGTATATATGTGCGTACGGAATAATATACAGGGTGTTTCAAGACATGTGTCCAACCTTCTCAAAAAATCAGGAAAATGCGATATTTGATTACTGCCTTCAGAATTGGTATTTCTGTAGTGGAAGGGATTTTAAGATGTTTAAAGACATTTTTTGGGACTGTAAATAAAAAAGTTAAGTTAATTACCTTTTTAATTACCGGAGTTAGGTGGTTGTGTCAAATGGGACAATTGAAGTTCTTCATGTCAGAAACCCAACCCAACTTTGGGATTTCGAAAAAGTGGCATCTATTAATGATTACGAAGTAATGAAATTCAACCAAATTCAATGGCGAAACCTAAACAGAAACATGAAAGAACGCAACTGCCATACTCTTCTGAGACGTCCAAAATGGGTGAATGACTTTTTCTGTAGCGCTAGGCATCTTAAGATGGTTAGTGACACGACTTGAGACAGTAATTAAGAAAGTTAAATTAATTAACTTTTAATTAGTGGAGTTAGGTGACTGTGTCAAATTGGGGAATTGAAGTTCTTTGTGCCAGAAACACATCCCAACATTGAGATTTCGAAAAAGCGGCCTCTAGTAATAATTACGAAGTAATGAATTCCAGCCGAATTCGATGGCTTTCACTGTTCAAAGCCGTCGTATTTGGCTGAATTTCATTACGCCATAACAATTACTACAGGACGCTTTTTTCGAAATCTCAAAGCACGGATGGGTTCCTCGCATGAAGAACTTCAATTCTCCCATTTGACACAATCACCTAACTCCACTAATTAAAAAGTAATTAAAAAGTTAATTAGTGTAACTTTCTTAATTACTGTCCTAAATAATGTCCTTAACTACCTTAAGATTCCTGCCACTGCAGAAAAAGCAATTCTGAAAGCCCCGAGCAAATATCGCATTCTCCTGATTTTTTGAGAAGGTTGGACACATTTCTTGAAACAGCCTGTATATACATACATATATATATATATATATATATATATATATATATATATATATATATATATATATATATATATATATATATATATATATATATATATATATATATATTGTCTTTTTTATTGAAATGTCGTTCCGTCTGTGATCTATTATTTCGCTGTTTCTTCATTGCATGTATATGCGTGTAATATAGTCGTCAAATTTGTTTCGTGCGATTCAAATTCGCCATCCTACAACGTTCAGGGCGATTCTGAATTGGCCGCGTATCGCAAAAAACGAATGGCACGGGTATACCCGCGATGCTCAGAGCCATCGCTGCTGATGATTAATTCTGGAAGTTAAAGCCAAACCGCGTGGCTTCAGTGATAATCGCCGTCAGTAATGATAAAGTTGCATCATCAAGGAATGGGAATTCGTCCTTCGTAAACAAGGTGTTACAAATCAGCAGCCGAATTTGCAAATCGTCCTGTTCATAAGTGTTATTTTCCTTTTAATGGCCCCAATTTATAATAATATACCCAGCATCAAGGTTGTCCCAAAACGCTCCTACAGACAAACAATTTCGGAGTAAGAGGTTTCTTCTTTTTTTGTGTATGTGAACCCAGGTTCGTATTTCCAAAAAGCTATCACGTAAGATTAGTTCATACGAGAACATTCCAGCTAATAGCGCGAATTGAATCCCGGCCGCGGTGGCCGCATTTTCGATGGAGGCGAAAATGCTTGAGGCCCGTGTACTCAGATTTAGGTGCACGTCAAAGAACCCCAGGTGATCGAAATTACCGGCGCCCTCCACTACGGCGCCTCTCATAATCATATGGTGCTTTTGGGACGTTAAACCTCAACGCAATCTTTCCCGTTGATAGCGAAAATTTAAGACATGTTAATCAGAAGAACAGCGAAAACGACCTGTTGGGGTATGAATTATTTTTGTTGCGCGACAGAAGAGACGGGCGGGAAGTGAATATGGTAGACAGCGCAATGCGCGTACGAAAAGTGATGCCAGAATTCAAGCATGATGCGCCACAGCCAAAGTGCGTGACTCGGATTTACTGTGCGTAGTGTGGATTAGTACATTAAACCAGAAGTTCAGAACAACTCCTAAAGGTACGGACATATGGTGCAAAGAAATGGAAATATGTGAGGGTCCTGCTTATCAATTTGCACTGCCGCTGAAGAAGCAAGCATAGCATTGGCACTTACAATGAAGAGAAGCTCCACGGTTTTCTTCGATTCCCGTACAGCTATTAGGCATTACTCAGCTGGCTCCATCTCAATGGAAGCGCACAAGTTACTTCTAAACAGTCTAATACTCATCATTGCGAGAAACTGGATAGCACACACCTAGTCTGGTTGCCGGCTCATCAGGGCCATTCGGTCAGCCCTAATGGCTACAATCATAATGAGCCAGCTCACTTTGCTGCGCGAGATCTCGCATGCCGCGCACCGCACCAGATCAGGAACTGCTCCAGGATGACTGCGGCTCCTTCAAAGACCCACTTAGTATTTTTCACGAAATCACCTCACACTATAGGGACGGCAGGAGATTTTTTCTTCTCCCCACCAGAAGCTCAACCGAGCTCAGGCAGTCGCATTAAGATTGATGCAAACCAAATCCTATCCCACACCTTTTATGCTTAACAAAATTGACAGGGATTTTTCCGCGGAGAGTAAAAGTTGTGGACACACTCCGTGTCTTTTTACTATTCCTTGTTCGCTGATTAGCTTTACCTATGAATTAACATAGGAGGTCCCGCCGGCTGTTTGTAACCTTGGGACCTCCTCCTGCATATTTATCTGCAATGTATTACATTGCTGCTGTGTTGGCCCGCCTTGACGACAGACCCCTGTCGGAACAGTCAGTGTTGGAATGCCGACCCGAACTGTCTGCACAGCGAAAATCATTTAAGGACTTATTGAACATTTTGCGTGCCAGTGCCCTATTAAACAGGCTTTAGTACTCCCGCTCTACAGCTTCCGTTGGTTTATATTTATTTTATCGCGCGCCTGCTCTTCTCTCTGCTTTCCTATCCATCTTCCTTTCCCTTTCCCCCTCCCCTTAGTGTAGGGTAGCAAACCGGATGCTACAGTTCTGGCTAACCTCCCTGCCTTTCTCTCGTTTTATTATCTCTCTCTCTCTCTCTCTCGCTCTCGATTACATTTTTGACGTATGTAAGATTGATTGATTGATTGATTGATTGATTGATTCATGATTGATTGATTGATTGATTGATTGATTGATTGATTGATTGATTGATTGATTGATTGATTGATTGATTGATTGATTGATCATATGTTCTGGCTGTGCCCCAACCAAAGGGCATCGGATCTCAACAGTGAAGAGGACAGGAGCCGGCGCATATACAGTGAAGTCCTGCGAGATCAACTCCTGGCCATCCGGAGAGCTCACGACATCGGGAAAGCTTTTGGCCTACCGGTGACTACGTGGGCGGAGCCACCGACTTAGCCTGCGGGCTTTGCCCTCGGGGCCCTAGTTTCTCTGGACCATAATAAAGTTCTTGCCATGTCTTGCCATGTGCGAGTCCTCGCGATTACGAAGAGCGCATTTTGGGACGACAGCCACACTGCCACGCAAAAATATCAATAAGGCCATAATAGATTTCCGGTGCGACGACAGTTCGGGTCGGCATTCTAATACCGTCCGTTCTGACACGGGCTTGTCGTCAAGGCGGGCCAACACGGCCGCTAGCGGCAGTCTGTGCGCGCTGTAGCGGGAACAGCGGCCAAGAACGTATTCCATAGTTTCTTCGCTGCTGCAGTGGTTGCAAGCAGCACTGTCATCCATGCCGATTCGGAAAGCAAAAGATTTGGTGAAAGCGACACCAAGTCACATTCGGCAAAGCACCGTTGTCACGAGTCGAGAGAGTACGGGGGCCAAAGTCGGCAAGTATACAGGGTCCAGTCGGTGCAGTCGGGTGGGCTGTAAACTTGGTGTATTCCATAAGACTTTTAGGGCTTCATTCGCAAGCTCACGAATTTTCATTGCATCATCTGTTCTTGAGAATTGGGTGGAATCTTGTCCGCCGTCATCGTAGACAGATCGAGCAGCTGCATCAGTATGTTCGTTGCCCATTATGCCGCAGTGGCTTGAGAGCCACTGAAACGTGATGTTGTGTCCTTGCTCGAAGAGGTGAGGGAGCAACTGTCTAATTTCTAACAGTAGTTGTTGGTGAGGTCCACGGCGTAAGGCAAATATCAAGCTTTGAAGACCTGCCTTGGAGTCAGTGAACACGCTCCATTTCTTGGGATGTTCATCACGAATTACGCGAAGTGCGCTACGAAGAGCATTAAGTTCCGCAGATATCAAAGTCGTGTGGTGAGATAGCCTAATCTAGCCAGTGGTGGTATTTGCAGGAAAGATCGCCGACCCTGCAGGCCGGTTGAAGTATTATTATGCAGGTGGCTATGTTCGTTGAATGTCTGATACAACAAGGGCAGAGAAATCTGCTTGAGCGCTGGAGGCGAGAGCTGTGCTTTCGACTGTATTCCTGGTACCGAGATTCGAACTTGTGGGTGATTCAAGCACCATGGGGGAGTTGGAACTCTCGTTGGAGCTGTGTATCCTGACGGAAGGTACGCAGAGTAGGACAGGATTGCCTGGCATAAGGAAGTATGTTGTCAGTCTTCTGGCAGTGAGGATAAATGATGGGCAGGTGCGCGAGAAAGATGCCTATAAACGCTTCCATCACAATATGCGTCTTGGCTGCGTAGTCGTATGCGATCGCAATGGTCTCAGCTGTCGACGAGCATCGCGGCAATCCAAGACCTTTTGTTTTAGGGTTACGTTTAACAACGCTAAGCGCAACCCAAACACAAACCGGAGGACTAAAAAAGAAAAAGAGAGTATCCCAACCATTGTAAATCTATGTTTGTGAGGTGGCTGACTCCTTTCACAGTGCGCCTATATTTTCGAAAGTACGCCAAAACTCGTAAGCTGGCGCTTTTCCGACCGCTACCGGAAAAAGGCTTAATCAGCTTGTAAAAAATTCTAGAAGGTCTCAGTTACACTCTATGCGCTAAGGGCAGTCAATTCGCAGGCATTCGCCTCGGACGACGATAATACTGACTGTTTGTCTTCCAGAGGCGACATACACTCGTTTAACTATACGGTAAATAGACAAAAACGCAAAAATAAATTATATCTCATTTAGCCTTATGCAAAAGCCATTCACCATGCGAGTCAAATGTATGATTATTACTCCGTTTTGACAGCGTGTGTTGAGGCGAAGATAAATTTCAAGGACAAAAAATAGCTGCGACTTTCACCTCCGAGCTTCGTAAAGATTATTTCAGTCGAGGAACAAGATGCTACGGTGCCTGCCTCCGGCGATCAAAGTGATAAATGAAGGTGGAATAGAAAATGGCACTATGCGAGAAATCGAAATATTCTTCTTGAAAAACGCAGCGCCGTCGCGTTTCAGAAAAAAAAAAAAAAACCGCGGGTCGCTGCTGGAGCCAAGCGTGTCGATATGTCCGCGCATGGGCGAAAGCATATTTCGGCAGAAAAGGGCTTCGCTGTGGAAGCTCGCACGATGCCAGACTCTCGGCGCTTTCGCCACCGAGTCTCGCATCGCAAATTATGCTCGCCATTACGGGTACATCAGCCGGGCCGAAGGTTATTCCGCGTATTCGCTGCACGCAGCGAGGCTCCCCATTTCGGCCTCGCCGCTGTGTGCTCCTCTCATTCAACCACGATAAGCGGGGAAACGATGAAAGGGGGCCGAGAACATTCCCGGCCTTTCGTAGGCTTCCTTTTACCACAATGTTTTTGGCGCGCATGCGTAAAATCAGAATCTGCACTGCGACGACCAGCTCGTTTGCTTCACTGGAACATCGCCGAGCCTGGAAGGAAATGCTCCAACAGAATACGTTCACGGGGTTTCAAAACAGTAAGGATACAGTAAACGAGAATGAAAAAAAAAAAAACGATGAAATATGCTCGTATTCAAATAATTCAAGAACAACAATCAGCGAAACTTTCCGTAATCCACGGACAAGAATGAAAAAAAACGTCGTAGTTTCTGCAACCATAAGTATATAGCAAAGCAGAGCCGAATGGAAACTCCGAAGCCGTTGTAGCGAAAAGCTGGGTGGGGACATACTAACGTGTATGATCAATATGAATTCCTTATTTTCAGCAGAATGTTGCTCTCATGACTAGCCACGGTCGAAATTTGGCCACCGCGGCGGCAAACCGCGCAGAAATTAATAAAAGCAGCCGAGGTGCTCCATTAAGAAAAATGGTTTGCGAAGCGTACATGCTAATAGGTTCGGCGAAAGCGGGCGCGTGTGCTTCGAAAGGTGTAATCGCGAACGCCGACAAGCAGGAGGGAATGGAGGCGGAAGCAGATTCACTTAGTGGCTGCCGTCACGCGAAGCCATGCCAACATAAACAACAAGGCGTTGCTCTGGGGGCGCGAAATGTGCGCCGCCGGCATCGCCGGTCGGCCGATATACAGCCAATGGCGACGGCCAGCTCTCCATTCACCGCGTGGGCGTGGTACCACAAAAAGCGTCGCCAGTCGCTTTACCCGCTGACTCAAATCAATCACGCACTTTCTCGCTCTCCGCTCGCGCGCACCTTAGCGCAGAAGGGCTACGCACGATATACCGACCGCCGCCTAACGTCCTCCGGAGGTGAAAAGGAATGGACACCCGTTCCGCCCCTGAACCCGTTGTCGCAGCTCGGACTTGGCCACCGGCACACCCGTCCACAAAAAAAAAGAGTGACATGTTCGTCGCAATAGAGGCGTCTTTACTGCAATGGAAAAGCTACAATGGTTCGGAGAAACGCCCGGGCGTGGCGTTTATTCCTGCACCCTCCGATAAACCGCCATTTCTTGTCGGTGAGTCACTCTTAGCCAATCATGTTATTAGAACTCAGTGCTATCTAAAATATTATTCTGTCATACCTTTTACAACTCCATTTGTTTTTGTTTTTTTCAGAACACCTGGACAGGCAGTCTCGTTACCCCTTTCGCTCAGACAAGCAGGTGCCCGCTTTGTTGGCGGCAGCTGCCGTTAGCTTTGTTTTCACGCATGCATGGCTCAGAGAGTCGCAAATATTCACTGTCGGCTCGGACACAGTGTAACGCAACCAAAAAGACTGGGAGAGAAAGGCGAATGGCACCCAGATGGAACGAGGTCAAAGTGACGCGGCGCGGAGAGGCCGCTTTGTCGCGCGGCCGGGAAGCCTGCCCAGAAAACCACGGCGGCGGCCATGGCTGCTGAACGCCGGGTGAGGCTTGCTCCAAATAGCCGCCTCATCCCGTGCACGCCCATTATTAATAGGAACAGCTTCTCCCGGCGCAGGTAGTGTGCGTATGTATGTGTGCTTTCTCTGTCCATCCATCGCCGTTGCGCACGCAGGCGGCGGAGGATGGGCGTGCGCTCGTGGCGGCTCCATCTTGCCTGCTTCCTCATCATGCAGCCAAAAACAGCGACTGCGGTGGAGCTGTTTGCACATGACGTTCTTCCGGAGACAGCGAGAGCGAAAGGGCGGAGGGCTCACATCGCGGACCGTGTGCCGGACACCTTGTTATCTGGCGCCTCGTTCAACTCGCGCTGCATCGCTTCGGACGATCAGTTCGAAAGCCATCGCACTACGAATACTTTTGTATGCTTCGTTTGCACATGAACGTACTCGCATTGTTCGGGAGAGAACGAACATTCTGCCGTTGGCACCAGATGTAGCGACAAACCACGCGTGCACCGTAACGGTGGTGGCCACAGCTGGGATGAGCCTGCCCAAGAGGCGGGTGATTGCTCGGCGTCGCTTTCCATGCAACTGAAGCAGGGAACCCAACGATCAACTGAGCACAAGAAGAATATGAGAAGAGAGACAGTTATTTCTTCTGCATTATCATACGCTCTTCTTGAATCAGCGAGCGTTTTAAGAAAGCATGCGGCAATTTTTCCCTCCGCAGGCTCTTAAAGAACGTGCCCCTTTAGCACCCATAGTACGGGCACTAGAAATGGCCACGGTCGGAATTCAGAAAAACTTTTAACGCTAAAATTGTTCTTAATAGAAAATTCAGCCAATTCGCCGGTAGGCGAAGGTATTATTATTATTATTATTATTATTATTATTATTATTATTATTATTATTATTATTATTATTATTATTATTATTATTATTATTATTATTATTATTATTTGGTTTGGATGCACAAAAAACACGAAAACAAAGGAAATAGGGAGGCAACAGGCTGACAACTGCCACGTAAATAGGGACAATGCCTGCCTGCTCCTTCGGGAAGGGGGAAACATAAAGGAAAGGAAGATAGGAAGAAAGGTGGCCACCCAATGACGAAAAGCATTTACAAAATAAAAGCCGTGTGAATTTGGCCTCAGACGTTTTATGCCTCGTTGCATAAAGATCAAAGGGGCGACACGCCGCGTCTTAAATTGGCACACTGGCGTACAGGCCAGTCCAACTTTAACCGATACAGTACTGACGATTCTTCTTAACAAAAAAAAAACTGTTAATGCAAATAATACGAGGCGGAGGAGGTCAGGAAGAAAACGCCACCGAAGGATAGCACGGATGCCACCGTCGCAACTTGAGTGTTTTTTTTTTTTTCTTTTTTTGGTACTTTGGCGTTTGGGTGTTTCGAAAGTGCTTCGTACGCCAGAGCCTCAGCTTTCTCACTACTTGAAAGAGGAACCCCCTTGTGCTTGAGCGTGAAATTTTTATGTTATTTCACAAGTACTGTTGTCTTTCGTTAAAATTTGCTGCCCTTCCTATGTCATACAAATCCCACTCCTTCATCTCTAATAATTTTGCTTTGCCACATTAACGATCGTTGTTAGGTGAAGTGCCATTTACAGGCGACATAAAGCCACTGGATTGAGAGATGAAAGCAGAAATGGAGCGCTTCGTTTTCTTTACTGCGTTCAGGCTCAGTCTCATGGAAAGCAGTTTTCCGTGCCTTATTCCAAACATTCTGATAAGTAGTGTACACTAATGCTCTGAGCAATGCTTGCTAACGTTGGATACCATACAACCACGCGTTAAGAAAGAAATAAGGCACCTCAGTCCGGGACTGCTGGAGATGTTTGAAGGAACTCACTGGAAGATCTCCTGGACTTCCGAGCAAAGCTGAGTTGCCAGTCCGTAAACAATAAGCCACAGCTTGAATACAGCAGTACATGTGTGCTGTGCGCAGCTCTATCCATTTGCAAGAAGCCATGCAGGACACGTCGGTTTGGCGAGCTCTACGCGAGATGGTATATGGTAAGTTGGCCGGTAAACTTGGCTCATGCTTCATCTCTGTTTTTTTTTTGTGCGTGTGTGTGTGTGTTCCATGAACCCGAAGAAACATATGGGTCGTAGGATAGATAGATAGATAGATAGATAGATAGATAGATAGATAGATAGATAGATAGATAGATAGATAGATAGATAGATAGATAGATAGATAGATAGATAGATAGATAGATAGATAGATAGATAGATAGATAGATAGATAGATAGATAGATAGATAGATAGATAGATAGATAGATAGATAGATAGATAGATAGATAGATAGATAGATAGATAGATAGATAGATAGATAGATAGATAGATAGATAGATAGATAGATAGATAGATAGATAGATAGATAGATAGATAGATAGATAGATAGATAGTACCTGAGTCTTTACTAGATGTTCAAATCCTTTCTATTTTTCCCGTTCAAGCTTCCGACGCAATGGCTTCCACAAAAAAAACGAAAGAAAGAAAGAAAAAGAAAGCTAGTAATGACAACTGATATGGGCTTAAGAAGTGAAAGTCTGAGTCCGAAAAGAAAAGAGGCCGACCTGCTGATGCATTCATAAGTAGTTGCCTTTTACGGTATCGAAAGAAACGGCGCCACGAAAAGAGAAGACGTCTTTTCACCTGTTCGGGGCCACGGATTGTGAACGCTGCGGATCTCCGCTTCCGAGCCGCGATCTGTCGTCTTGCCCACTGATTTAATCCTTTCAGGCGTGCCGAATAAGCGTCGTTTCCCTCTCGCGAAAAGCCAGGGGCTTTGCGAGCACAAAGGCGACTGCCCCGGAGAAGGCGCGACGTGAGGAATCCTCATTTCTATTGTCGCTGACAGCGAACACATTGGCGAGCACCGCGACGGGAGTTTTGGTGTCGAGGCGGCGGCTCCAAAGACCGCGCTCTCATATTAGTGGTTCAAAGACGCCGCGCTCAGACGGCGGCGGAAAGGAAGAAAAAAAAGACAAATTTTTGTACGTCTGCCACGGCGGCGGCGTCATTCTTCTCAAAAGCACTGTCGTTTCCATTTGAGAATAAAAATGTCAAGCGAGATCGCGAAAGAAGACGAAAGCCGAGTTTCAAAGGCCGGAGAACGGCGTGATGAGTAGCGAGCAGTGCCCGTGTGGGTCTCCGCAAAGCCGAGCTTGAAGAAGCGCGCGTTTTTCGCGTGTAAGATTCGCCCTGGCGTGCGGTTCACCTTATTTTGAGTAAGGGTAATCTCGTGTTTTTTTGTTTTTCTACATTCTTTCTTCTTTTACTTTTTTTAGCCTGAAAAGGCAACTACCGGTTTGGCGGTGTGAAACGTATGACAACAGTCTCGGCTAGAAGGCGATGAATTAAGACTTAAAAGAAAACAAATTTCGCCAGTGAAAGAGGCACTATGAACAACCATCCTCTGCCAAGCCATAAAGCCACCAAAGGAATGTTTGAAAAACTCAATGAATGAAGATGCGTTTCAATGAATGAAAGGTAGTGCGTTCTTTCCTACTAAAAATGAGGACTAAATTCGGAAGATCTGTCGTGGTGCGCAGCAAAGCGCGAATCGTTGTAGCACGAGGCAACGACGCATTCCCAGCGGGGGGCGTCTAAAGGAGAGATCCTTCTGACCAGAAAAAACAGGCTTCGTCGGGTTCAAGACCGATACAATAGCAGAGACGCTGCGTCCGCACGTATTTTTTTTTTTTTTCGAACACGAATCGCAACTGATCATGGGGATTTGAATGCGCCCTCCTGTCCTCTTCTTCCTTGTTCACTTGCATGCGCCGCCCCGTATCGCGGACTATGCAAACAAACGTTTCAAATGGCGCATTCTTTCGTGGCGAAAGGGTTCAGCGGGTAGACGGAGTGAAATATGTAGCGTTACCAATCTACCGCCAGGCGGTGGGTGGTCGCATGTGTGGACAGACCTTTATCAAGTTGTGGAACGGCTATTAGACGTGGACGCAAAAGTAGCCCCGTCCTGGAGATAGTGCGATACTCAACTGCACTTCGCTGGCGAGACCGACTGAGCAGGTACACCAAATCAGTAAACCAGAAAAACTAGGCATAAGGAGGTTCGCTTTGTTAAACCTATTATACTCATTCTGACATGTATTCCGAGGCACAAGTTGCTTGATCTACCAGCGGCATGACTTGGACTAGCGATGGCTAAATCTTCCACGTTAAAAATGCACGTACATAGAGCCACATATGAAAACAGCTGAAGGAACATCCATTGACTTATATCAATTAGTGCAAATAATGCGCAAACTGTGGAATCGGTGCTGACCAGCGGCAAAGTTATTGTTTTTTTTTTCCTCCTTTTTGTTCAATGCGAAGATGTCGCACACCTCATTTAGAAATATATTGCTTGTTTGCAAAACAAGTGGTGGTTTCATAGGAATCGTTCATAAGTGAAAAGCGTCTTCGTAAAAGTCAGGGGCGTAGCCAGGAATTTTTTTCGGGGGGGGGGGGGGGTCAAACATACTTTATGTATGTTTGTGCGTGTGTTTGTATGTGTGCGTGTATAAATAGGCAAGCAAAATCGAAAAATTTCGGGGGGGGGGGGTTTCAACCCCCCCAACCCCCCCAACCCCCCCATCCTGGCTACGCCCCTGGTAAAAGTATTTGCCTCCTTCTCGGACTTGAGCAAGCGTCAATCGGCGACCTTTCTCGTCTCGTTGCTGCACCTGATCGCGTTTGCCGCATTAGCGACTTGACGCTTTCTCATTCCAGCCCGGCAATGCGAGGGAAACACTGATATCACACTATAGGCGTTACCGAAGATCGCAGCAGCTGCGCTCGTTGAGAATTCGGTTTTGGTTTGCTGCGTGAAATTAGGCGGACTTCATCAATGTGTAGAAATTAGCAGCCTAATGCTTTTGCCAGTTTTTGAACGGATATGAATTCCATATATTTGCTCTCATATAGTGAGCGGTCTCACCAAATTTCGGCGGCACACTCGCATGCGTGAGCTTTATAGCAGTTCGTATGAATAAAATACAGTGCAGCGTTTGTACTATATACATATGCTCCCGCGGACAGTGGAACATTTGAAGCAGATACCAGAGCTTCCTTTACAAAAAAATATGTTACAAAATGTAACTCTTGTTTAGACTGACATATAAAAACCCTTGATTTGCTAACCTTCTCCTCAGCGTTCACACTCCCGCCTGACGGTGAGGGTTCGCTGTCACGACAAAATTCCAGTGGAACACCCAAGTACCGCACAGGAGTAATAACCCATGATATATCGGAAACAATGCAAGAATTCCATGCACCTGCTCCACTTGACCAAACTACCCGTCGTACTGCAATAAAGATTCACGATCTCAACAGTTTCTGTTATGCTCGCGTAATCTTTAAATGAGACAGTTGGCGATTGCTTCTTCGAATCTCTGTGAACGAAATAGGGGGATACTGTACCACAGTTGATGCATACAAATAATGTCCCCTGTATCTTCCTTAGCTTCATTGTCCGTTGGGTTTATTTAGGTCGAATCACTGGGCGCGTTAAGTTAGCGCGCTCCGAACTCCAAAGGAATACGCTCGAATGCGCTCGAGTGCGACTCCTTCGGAGCTTAGCTTTACGGCGATTTCCGCCGACTGCTTTTGGGGGCACGAAAGCGTTACATGGAGAATGTTATGTTGCTTCCGCGGTAGGAACGAGTGGGGAAAAAGAACGCACTTCATCAGAGGAGGGAGAGTCGGAAACACGTCATTTTTTCGGAAGCCGTAGCAGGCGCGAGCTCTCGTGCACGCTATCGTGCACCGCCTCAGGGTTGGAGCGCGTAGAGCGCGCTCCCTAATCACGCACCGGAAGCCGCTTTTGAACTGTTAAGTTTACAAGAGCGCACTCCCCCTGCTAGAGCGCGCTCAAGCTCCTTAACTAAACGCGCCCTCTGTGTTCACTCGTGGATATACAAGGGGTCCAAAAAAATGCACCTTAATTGCTTCAACAAGTAAAGAAGCCTTTCAAGGATGGAGCTATCAAGGTCTGTAACCACTCAAACTTGCGTATAGTTTGTTCTATTTGCTGTATACCTATGCCTGTCACTGTAATAAGGTTCTACTAAAGCAACGAAGCGCTCGGGACCGAGTGTTTCGCGCATCCGGCTCCTATGTTTGAGGACAGAGAAATCGAAAGTGCGATTCCCTGATCACGCGGTTGACCCATACGTTTGTTTCCGACAATTATTTTTTTGTCTCGTCGCCTGTCCGCGTCATGAAAACTACGCACGTCACACGTCATTTCTGGTTCAATTATTTGATGGACCCCGGCATAAATCACTTCCGTGTTAAAATGTTTGCCTTTTCTATGCTTTCTCTTTTTTTTTTTTTTGCTCCGTTAATTCTCTACTTCATGTGATTACGAGCCGACTATATAGCGCCGCTCAGTTTTCACTATTTTGTACACACACCGACGGCAACTTAGACGGCCTCCACTCTGCTTGCACGCCTCCTTTAGTATGCAGTTTGCCCATTTGTCGGCATTTGCCCTTCTCACGCGACGTCTTAATAACACCGAGTTCAACGCAGCGCCGAAGCATCTGCGGCGTAGTGGAAAAGAAATATCACACTTGATTATGCTGACGTCATCTGCCATTTTACTCGTAAGTATCGGGGAAGAGAAAAGTTCCGGGATGAGCTCAAGGAAAGCATTAAGAGCTGTGTTTTGGCGTAGCCGTGCACTGCACAACATGAATATTGGCAACATCTCTTGATTCGCTAGCGATAAACGGCGCTACCATCGCAAACGCCACCATCGTGAAAAATCGAGCGCTCAGTTGTGTCGCTTGCTCAACCGCCTAATTTCTTCCTCCTTTTCCGTAGTTTTTCTTGCAAATGAATAAGCCATGTCGGTACAAATTCCTTTAAATACAGATACCACTAAAGGTTTTTAAATGCGAACATTTCTTAGCGAACCAAAGGCACTTTGACCGTTTCTATCTATTTATTTGTCTACCTAGCCACCTACGTCTGGGCACTCTCGTGGTTGTCTCCTTAGCTTTGTATATACCAAAATTGGTATAGGGGGACAAGAGTATATGTCGAACACGATTCACAGGTCATGACAAGAATAACGTGAATTGCGTGTCGCTTATGTCATGAAGCCCTTACCATCAGTAACGTCTGGCACATACCCGCATACCACGGCCCGTGATACGCGAGTATACGCCATAGATAGTTCGCAATCTATACCAGGAATAGCGAGAAGAGACTTTGGAAATCTTCACTCGATAGCTTTAGGGACCTCGTGTCGCAGAAAATAATCTGCCGGCATCGGCGCTTTAGTCGATGAGCGTGAAATCCCTGTGGAAGCCTAGAATAAATTTTACAGCTTGAGCCGGAATCGAACCATGGCATTCTGCGTGGCAGTCAAGTATTCTACCACAGAGCCACGCCAGTGCATCAAACTGCTTAGAAAAAGGACCCTACACAAGATTTTAACAGCGCAAAAAGACAGAACACCCAGGGAGACACAGACACAGCGCTGACGTCTGCGTCTTTTTGCGCTGTTAAAATTTTCCATAAGCATGAACCAACTCGCCCGAGCATCCGTCTTAACCCTATACAAGCATCATATTGGGGCAACGACAATCGTCGTTTATCTGTTCGCTATCCGCTTTTATAAGGATGCGATAAGCATTAAATATGCACTCTCGTTACTCAGCAAGGTATAGTGAGAAGGACGTCTTGCTGGGCGAGTATGTTGCCACTTTGCTTTGTCCGTGTTGTTTTGCGCTACGTATAATAAAGGTATAGTCAGGCGTTGCTCGAATACGTCGACAAATGCTACTTCTAATATGCAGATCATCACACAGCAGCGTGCACTTCGTTGCGATGAATGCATGTGACGTCTGTGCTGTAACGTGAGTGACAGTGTTACGTCGGTCCATGAGCTGCCCTTGAGCTACCCAGTGTAGTCGACGTGCCCGGCAAGCGCACGGTATGCGCAAAGCTGCTCAATTTAGACATTTACATGGATCCACCTCGTAGCGCGCTTAGCTCAAACGAAAAAATTCGGCATAGGCTGCTACTGGCAGACTGCTTCGCATGAGATGGATTCCCACAATGCGTGGGATCAGCCGTTTTCTTTTTTTTATTTCTTTTTTGCTCGGGAAACCGCCCTCGACACGGGAAACTGCCCTCGCCGCCCACGTCATTTCTATCTCATCAGCTCATAAAAGTGGGCGACGATGAACCACTGACGTTCTTGGCATAACTGTTCCATGTCGGTCCCAACAATGATTCGATTTCCGCCAAATCGTTCGGTTTGAGAGATATGTCTGCACAAGCAACGTCAGGGACATCGAAGTAAACGTGGACGCCTTGTAAGTCCATTCAAGATCCCACGCTTTCCTATTCTGCATTCGACACATGAACGGAGAAACAGCGTTTGTTCGAAAGCACAAGGGGTTTTCAGAGATATAAGTCGACAAACGCGAGTGAGCGCCAATAACGTTGTACGCGCAGACGAAACGCCGCACTGTCAGTCGGCCTCACGTGAATCAGCTCGCTTACGCCTGTCGACTCTCCGCGGGGCGCCGTCCTTTGTGCTGTCCACTGCGTTCTTCTGTTGACGGCGTCAACATGCGACATAAATTGCAACACAACGGTGCACATTCCTTTGTCTTGCGGCGATTTTAGCGCAGAAAAGCTATCGCTTCAAAACGCAACCTTGTACAATGGCTTTCGATACGCTGTGCCTCAGTCTCGATGAGCATTTTTTGGACCGCATATGGCTTTTTATTGCTAATACAGGAGCGTTGTGCTTAATTTTAAGTCTGAATTTTGCATAAGAGATTGCATCGTTCTCGAGGGGAAAAAAACGCGCTTGCTGTGAAAGGTATGCACGACGCATTTTGCACAAGTTTTCTCTTCGTGCAAGACAGCAGAATACGACTAAAAAAAACTGTGAGCTTTCCGTTACCCAAGACATCATTTGAATAACCTTACGCTATCGCCGCTTTCTCTCTTTCACAAAAGCAGATCTGGTCATCTCTGTCAAGTAGCACGTATGAGCAGAAGGGACATAAATCCCGCGTCTGTGTGCTCACGTAAGGGAATGAAGCTCCACTCTGCAACTGTAAATTAATGAAACGCTATCGCCAGCAACTGTTTCAGGGTAATGGCCGAAGAAGAAACCGCATTCACAAGGCTTGTTTTTCGCGAGAACCATTTTTGATTTGACAGGAACATTCCCTGATACTGTGTTAACTCTCACTATTGGATGGACCCAGTTTTTACAAACAACTTTAGAGCATGCTCTTATTTGTGAATACTGGTTCAAGTGAAATGCTGGTGTTTGGTTTTGTTCGTTTATTTGGTTGCTTGATTTTTCACTACAAATTAGCCCATCACGTGGGACGACACTCGTTACGAAAAGGTCAAAGGTCGCTTGGGGTAGGACTGTTGTATTATCGCTGACAAGGAGACTAATTCACAAAACATTTCCTTCGTTCTTGACGACTCTTCTTGATTGGACGGTCACTGCTTCTATGTTCACTGTTTGCGGGCAACAGTTCTTATGAATCCAAAAATAAGATATTGTCTTCCGGTGCCGACCTGGGTGGAGCCGCCGACTGGTTGAGGGGGTCTTAGGACTTCCTTACACCAGTCCCTTTGGTCCTTCAATAAAGTTCTTTGTATGTATGTATGTGTCTCCTCCCCCCCCCCCTACTTTTCCTTCGCGCGAATGCCTTTCCGGAAGACTTTCCCTATAGACCAAAGGCCTTCACTGTGTCCGTGTGTCAAAGTGTTCTCTTTTGTCATTAAACATCAACACCACCGTGTCAGTTCGGTTGCCCCAGCACTACCCCTTGTGGTTGTTGGTGAATAGTTAGTCCAGAATACTATGGGACGAAAAATACAAGGACACAAAACACGTTCAATGCAAGCACAATCACAAAATGACGGTGATTTTTTTTTAATGCATACAGCATGATGCGAAGCTCTGACCAAGTTTTGCGTTCCCTGCTTTGCCCACCTCAAACTTATATGCTTGGCAACAAAACCGCAGCGCAGGCTGCAAATCGCGCGCTGTGCATTCAGCACTTAAGGTAAGAGCAGTCCATTTGATATGTTGCATCAGTAATAAATACTTTTAGTACGGGAAAGTCAGCGTGCACGGAACAGACAGATATATATATAAATAACTTGTTTACAGCGCAACCTTTTCGCCGTTTCAAAACAGTCAACAACGTAAAATGGCAGCCAGCACATTATACTGCTAGCCTCGTGGACTATTTTTGTGCATGAAGTAAAAAAAGAAGAAAACGTAAACCCGACCGCAACTGCAAGCGAATTTGCGATGAATCTCTCACTCTCGTTTAGCGGAGACATTGGGGAAGAGGCTGTAAAGTAAACTCCACGGAGCATTTACGTCACTGTTTGTTTACGAAGGCAGCCAGTGAAGCAAAAAAATAAGCAAAAATGCACGACTGTTGAGCGTAGCGAATAGTTGCTCTAGTGCAGCGACGGTCCGCAAGGCCGGTTGAAAATTCAATGGGGCCTTTTTCTTCGAGGTTTAACTAAGAGTTTTAATACTTCCTTTTTTTTCATACAGAAGATTTTTGCAGAATATGAAAGAATGATCACAGCATGATGTTTACAGATGCGCTGTGCTTTCAACCCTGTTTCAGACTTTCTGTCCATCGTGCGTTCTATGCACTCCCGTTCATAAAGTGTAACGCAGCTGACAGAATTAGCGCGTGGGTACGCCTCTCTGTTCTTTACCTTCACAGTTTTAGGTGAAGTTACGTTTAAACTCACCTACAGATCAACAAACCATGAAGTGCTTAGCTCGTGAAAGAATTCATTTTAGTCGCAGCCTCCCACGAAATAGACAACATTGCCGA